>NC_064643.1:161971077-162271077 GCF_023864345.2 Schistocerca serialis cubense
TAACGCCATAAAGTAAAACCATCCAAAGCCCAGTTGTAAACTATCCACTGTCTCCAGTACAATGTGTGCCATACAGTCCAGTGTGATAACCCGCGGACCTCTTGCCATTAGATACCTCATCATCTCCACAAAGATGTAGTCATATTTGTTACCATAGATCTCAGAAACATACATCTTATCAAACCATGCCCTACACCAATTCACCCTAGCTGCATAGACTGTACCCCACTTCAATAAAACTGCCACCTACTCCCACAATCAACTGTGCATTCAACAACAGTTCATCGATCTCAGTTACAGCCACCCACTTCCATACCCCACTTTCCAAAATCCAAATGGCACAACAGCAGTACATTATCTGCTTCAAAATAGTCCAGTTCACCAACACGCTTGCCCAATGGAATATAAATGCTCTTACCATCCCGCATTAAACGCACGCCTTCCTATAGCATTCAGCAACCCAATAAAACACGCGCAGCTGCCATGTCAGATGTAGATTAGGCAACCAATATCCCGACTATTATGACTTCCTTTGTGCTGCAGTCACCACAGACGCCTACTGCAGCGGCAACACAGCAGACAAGCGATGCGGGTTGCCTTATTCGCCGCGACGTCTGGCCGACGCAAGAGGAAGGATATACTCATATGGATATGGCGTCTGTTCTTTCGGACATGTCCGAAAGAACAGACACCATATCCATATATATAGTTCTGGCAATACCAGCCACCCTCACCTTCTTCTTACGGGACTTGGTAGGAATGTCTTCCATGAGTAATGAGTGTGTTGGGGTGGGACACTACGAATGTATTTTTTTTCCTTTATTGAGTTTCGATTCCCCATAAAGGGGGCGGGTGGCAGCAGCTTATTATGCCGCTCTTCAACCTACAGAATTTGTTTTAAAAAGATGAAGATAATAATACATAATAACAGTTGGCGATAAAATCGGTGACTTAAAGGTAAAATGGCAGAAAATTCTGGAGCTTAAAACATAAAACACAGGGTTGATGATGCTAATAAAATACACAGGAAGCAGAAAAATAATAGACAGACAATTAAAAAACACGGCGACAGTCTGGGTTCTGTTCGCAAAAGTTATAAAATGCACACCCAGCGACAGCATGATTTCTGTTCGCAACACTGTGGAAAGACGCACAACACTGAACACTTACTTAAATACTGCACTAAAAAGTTGGCACAAATATGACATACCACACCCGAGAGCAGGTGGGGGAAACTGGTCAGATGACGGGAAAAAAAGGGGGGGAAGGAGAGGAAAAGTGAAGGGGAAGGGGGGAAAGGAGCCAATGGAAGATGAGGATCCATAAGACTATAAGAGAGAGGGGGGGGGGGGGTGCTGAGCAGACGTGCCAGGGAGTGGGGAAGGCAGAGGAGGGGAGTACAAAAGGACTCGGGGGGGGGGGGGGGGGGGTACGAATGTAGTGTGTGGACGTATAAGGTGAGAATGTGGGTCTCGCTGGAAGCGTGTGCGAGGTAGTCGCTGCAGTCGCACTACCCACTGTGCCCTCGGTGGCTTAGATGGATAGAGCGTCTGCCATGTAAGCAGGAGATCCCCGGTTCGAGTACCGGTTTGGGCACACATTTTCACCTGTCCCCATTGATAAATATCAACGCCCGTCAGTAGCTGACGGTATTAATATATAATTCTAATTTCAAGAGAAAGGAGGAGCGACGATCGACGAACTATTTCCTGTCGATCACGTGTTTGCAAATAGTCCCGGAAATATCCTTCCCCCAAGGGCTATGTAAGCGGGCGCCCGGCCGTTCAGTGGGTAGTTCTCGACTCTCCGAGTGCGGAGAAGATCGGCCGGTCAGGCGGTGTGCCACCTCGATCATCCTCTCTTCTGCAGCGTTTGAGATACGTCGCTATCGTCGTGTTACGCTTTATACAAGCTACTACCACCCGACTTCGACGCTAAACAGTTGTATGGGTATAGAGTCGAAGGGAACTGTGATTGTAGGAATTAGTTGTTCTATGCTTAATCCGCAGAAGGGGTCCTTATTGTTTTGTTGGTTTTGAAGAGTGTGTTACTGTTAGTGGATTATTGTTGTTTGCTTAATAAGTAAGTTGGCAAAACGAGTTGGTTCTTGCTCTCTAGGTTTAGCACTTTGCACGCTGTGTGGTTCTTTAGCGGATACAGGAGCGAGGAACAATTGCCGTTCATAAACAGAGAATTCAGATATTAATTTATTCTACATCTAATGTCAAATATTAAAAATAATACATAACTTTGTTGCTGAACTTGTAGCTTCAGTTGCTAACAGTAGACTCGAATGTAGAAAAATATACAGATACAAATGATTTATAAAGCTGTCACTTTTCAATACAATGTCTATATGGAAGAAGTAAAGCCCCGGCTGCTAAGAAAGTCTTCAAATGTTATTCAGTGGCGAACACACAAAAACGGGGGTAAGTGCACGAATGTTCGAATATAAGTACACTCGCCGCTAGGGCACCGGAGAGGCGACGCTTGCATGTCACTGGCAGCGGCGTAATCGTTTGTGGCAGAGCCCGCGTGCAGCCGTGGTGGCTGTACAAAACGGGGCTGCGCAACTGGCGACGAGCGTATTTCAAAGTACGGCCTATCGGGTAGACGCCGATACCTCATCCAGCAAAGTAGCCATATATCGTAGATGAAGATACAACGCCGCGTAACTGACAAATTGCCGATTTTTCGTTTTTCAGTCAGATGATGTCGTTGACCTGTACGCGCATCGGCTCTTAACACCATAATGGCGAATTTTTAATTATTTACCATGAAAAAATTATCTAAAACAGTACCGCGTATGTGACACAGAAAAGAAATAGACGGCAATACCGCCCAGAAGAAGCTCTGCTCAGTGTACACCATGGACTTACACGCCGTGAAAGTAGCTCCATTTTTAAGTGCAAGTCCAGTTTATTATAAAACAAAGTTGGCTGTTCATAACTTTACAATGGATGTAATGTCGTGATGCAGTATGTCACTGGTTCGATGAAACGCAAGGTGATTTGGTTGCATTATGTTTTGCCTCATGCATCGTGGACACCCTATCCATAACGATTAAGAAAAATTCCGTTCAAATCATTCTGTATTCTGACGGCTACACTTATCAGAACAAGAATGTAATGTCATCAAACACTCTTTTAGATTATCAATTGATACTGGAGTATTGATTACACAAAAGTTTTTGGACAAAGGCCTTACTCAGATGGAATGTGACTCAGTTCACAGTTCAATTGAGTGCAAACTTAAAGGACGTGAAGTAACACTTCCTAGCCAATACGCTATGTTACCTAAAGAAGCGAGAAAAAAGCCATTCATCAACTACGCAGAGAAAAGTTTGTGGCTGCACGACTCAATTAGGCCTGGAAGAGCTGTAAAAAATGAGCCTACATTTACCGATCTGAGGGCGCTACAGTACTGTCCAAATGGTATTATTTACTACAAGTGCTCCTTCAACGAAGTGTGGCAAGAATTACCCAGGTGTCCGAGGAAAATTCATGGAGATGTTTGCTTCCCGAAACTGTAGAAGGAAAGACTGAAAATCAAGAAATCCAAATGGGATCATTTACAACAACTTAAATCTGTTCTTCCTAAAGACTGTCATAGTTATTATGACAACATTCCTTATGAATGAAAATTATCGCGGAGGTAACTGTGTGACGAGTATCTGTGCAGTGTAATTCTCTGTTGCTGCTTTGAGTGACGTTTAGGATTTTTCTTGAAGAAATGTGCAGACATTATCGGAACTATGTAAACAGTACATTTATTTAAAATGTTTCTATGAAATCTTTCAATAAAAAATTATTAATGCTCCAAAACGTGTTCTTACTAGTTTCCTCAGCACCAAATACCAACGTAAATGTGTCAAGTCGTGTTGGGAGACTGACAAACGCGTAAGTAAAAGATCATGGCATAAATACCGAGACAATTCCGCGTATGTGCCGTAATTAAGCTTTCTGAAGCGTATTTTTTTTCACATTTTTATTTGATCCAATATTTCCTTGTAGCGCTACGATGCAAATTAAGCGCCGCTGTGAAATGTAATAGGCATTTTAGATAGTTTTTTGTCTAACATTCACCTGTGCTCCGTATATATCTATCCGAGTCAATCCAGCCCATATAATTTCGTCTCTGCATTCTTGTTGTTCCTATGCAGAACTTAACTGCTGATGTAACCTGATAGCCTTCCTTTTAGGAGACTTAATATGCTTCCTTGACACACCCAAATCAAAGTGACTCCACTACCAACTTCCTCAGATGCGTAACTGCACATGCCCTTCATCTTATTGGAAGCAATAACGACTCATTCCAACTGCCAATCCCATTTCTCACACATCCCACAATAACCAACCTAAAATAAACCTACAACACCACCATAAAATCTGATATGCCTCCTGGGAATTTATCCATACATCACTTTGTCACTTTCCGCCCCACGAAAATATTTGCAACACTATTCCTTTCCTACAACAAATTTTGACAGCAGCTGCGACCACCCACGCACCCCCCACCACACACACACACATACACACACACACACACACACACATACACATCCGATCTGTTCAACTGACTTCTACTCACATGATAAGTTCTTGAAATGTTTAAAGAATCCCACAGACACAACCACTCCTTCCTCTATACCTATCACCAGGTCGCACTAACATGCCACCAGCAACTACAGGGAGACGTCCGAAATATCCTGGACTGGCGACATACATGCTCTTAATACGGCACCTACCATAAACTCAAGTAAATATTAGAAGCCTTTCCATAGAGTTACCAGCATAATCCTCCCTGCACTATCCAATTCTTCTCAACAATCAACCCCTCCTTAACAATCTAAGAACAGGAAAACTTCTCGCCTTCTACCTCCAAAACACACTCGCTATCCTCGACTGTCCTAACTTGACCACTCCAATGGTCCCTTACGTCCACAAATGGAGAGACATATCTGTTGCCTCTCTCGCTCCCAACTTCCAGTATTTACGCTCTATGGTTTGAACGGATGTAGAAACACCAATCATTGCGCAAAGAGTAAAACCATGGCCAATTCCCTCCTCCCTCTCCCCCCCCCCCCCCCCTCTCTGCTAACATCTCCCCAAATTTATTTTAAATCCTCATCGGTGCTTAGCATTTTCCTTTGTGTATTGAGATTAACATGACATTTGAACGCTTTTCCTTACCGAACTGTTGCCATTATCTAGGCTGGACGCGTTATTAAATGATATTAGCGTGGTATTTCCTGGAGTTGATTATTTTTTCCCCACGTAACACATATACTCAGTTTTTGCGTTAAGTACAGCAGCTTTATCCAAGTTATCACTGTTTCTATGTATTATTAAAACTTTGTAGTCACCTGGTAGCAACACTTTTTCTCTAGTGAAAAGGATAACGCCGTTCATTGTAATGGTTTGTCTGAACAGTGCCTAACAATGTGTGCCACATTAAAGACAAAACACAACCCAAAAATTGAAGACGAAACAGAATCCCCAAATTTTATAAAACTCTTTCACTATTGTCTAACAGTCACATTTTGTAGTCCATCCTGAATTTCATGATCTCAGTTCTCTGTATAAAAGTAAAGAATACGCCCCAAGGGAAAAATAAAATAAATATTCATGAAACATAATGAGTGTGACAATGGCTTGAATGTACACTGATTTATACCTTATTAGATAGTTTCCTGGATTGTTCTCGTCTTGTTCCATCTTGTAGTTCACCATCATCTCGCTGACAGATCGCAAATCATGAACCAAACCCCTTAATTTCGTGTGAAGCATGTCTCTCACACGTTCCACGTCCTTAATCCATCCATGCAGTTGCTGATCATTCGGGCGGGTATCCTGAAGCATACAGAAAATACTTCGTGTTGCTTGAATAATATTCACAAGCAGCACCCAATCATAACTGCTCGAACATAACATTTAAATTACTTACAGCGCTTGACTACACAGTTGGTTAGCTTCATGTTAAGTGGATGATTTGCATGATAAATCTTAATAATGTGGAATGAGTTATTTTACATTCATACTGTCAATTCATGTGCAAATATGGCTGTATGCTGAAAGTTCCAATTTTTTTTCTACAGATCTGAGTTAGTAAATCCTTTTCTCTCTCTCTCTGTCTCTCCGCCCCTCCTCCCCAACTGGCCGTGAAGGCCCAACGGTACCGACCGGCTGTCGTGTCATCCTCACCCACAGGCATCACTGGATGTGGATATATAAGAGAGCTGCAGACATTTCTATGTAGTTAAGTGCAAACAGTTGAATGAATGCATATTCTATATTTTAACACTCTGTAACTGATTTCCAAAAGCTTTAATAATTAGATTATGATTGATTCGTTTCTGTTTCTTTGTTTCTCAAATACATTAGTAGAAAGTGGAAAAATTTCTTTATGCTCTTTAGTTTCGCCACATTTGAAAATATCACTTTCATTTTCAATTTTAAAATAAGGTAAATGATCCAAAAGATTTTTTGGAACATTATAGTGTTTAACAATAGAAGCAATGAAATAAGTTTAATTTGCTATATCTAGTCAGTTTACTCCTTTTGCAACAGTCATGATACTAAGCAATCATAAACTGTCTCAATTTGATCATTATTTATCAGAAAATAATTTCATATGAACAAATAAAAAATAGTGATGAAGGAAATAAAAATGTGTTGCTTCAATAGATTAGCAGTAACAGAAATCCAGTAGCAGTACACAGGTTTATTAAGCTTTGACCGAAGTTTCTATGATTTTAAACCCATCTTCTTCAGAAAATATTGTACATATTAACAAAATTACAACATTGTGTGTCGAGAAAATATAGTAATATTACAACACGCAAAATTAAAGGAAACGTTAACAACAATTATTTTCGTGAAATATACTCACATAGAATCACATTGTCTATAGCCAACGCGGGAGTCATTGATTCTGTCTAGTACATGTCAGCCAATTAATCACTATTTAAGACACATTACATTTAAGTATTAGCATCTATTGTAGGGCTTTCTCTTAATAAATATAACATACTGAAGCTCGATACAACATATCGTATTACACTTGAAAGATGTGTATAAAACTGGCATTTAAATATATAACGTGGGATCGGATCCTATAGAGCGTAAATATGTCACTTTCAGATCTAGTATCATGCACTGACTCACTGAAGAGCAGTGGCACTAGCCTTAACACACATCTGGTAAGAGGCACTCCTACGCATTCTGATTGCATATAGCTGCAATGAACAGCGTACGCGATTTCACTACCATGTATTATTAATAGAATTAGCATATAAACTAAATAGTTGGAAATAGGGAAAGGAGAGGGGGTGGAACGCGCGTCATTAACGTCACACGGTTTACAAAGAGCCCGCAGGCTCGGGTAAACGGAACGTAGTCTTTACAAAATGTGCAAAACACACGAACCACTTGTGCGTGAATACGCAACTGTAACAGGCATGAATATCAAAGCGAAAGGGCTTCAAAGAACACCATCACTACATAAGAGACTCAACAATAGACTACACAATTGACCTCTGTGATGCTGGACTACCGTAAAAGAACACACTGACAGAGAAACTGCAAATATTAAGACGAATGCATATTCGGAAAAGAGAAGGGAGGAGCAGGGGATAGATCATCACCTGTAAAGCATCATACAAAGGGGAGTGGTTGTACTGATTAAGCATGCTCTATGGACAAAACTATTAGAAGGGGTTGTGTTGTAAAATAACCAGTAAAACAATAGACGCGGCCTCACTGAGAGGCGTTTATGCCTAGAAATGATGTTAAGGGCAGAATAAAAACACACTCAAAATAGAAAAGGGGGGAGTTGGTCTAAGATTTTTGATTACTAGGATGTTGGAACGCAACTTAAAAGCGGATGGCACAGTACATTTTAAAATAAAAGATGTATTCTTACTGAACATGGAATTTTGAGGAAAACAAACATGACATCGAGGCCACCACTGAGAGGTAATCTTGACTGCTCAGCCATAAGTAGAGCTTAAAAAGCCTTCCAGACAATGTCAACTTGTTAGTTGATCCAGATTTTTTAAAATGTAGCCATCGTTTTTTTTTAAATTATGTTCGAAAATTTCAAGCTCTTCCCATAGATCTAATCTGCGCCATTTTACTTCTTTGTGGAAGATTACGGCATCCTCTAAATCCTTCGAGTATGACTAGCAACAAAGAAACGTTCCACAATGGTGGAATTTTGCACATTACGTCCTCCCTTTCGCAACCCATGTTCTTTGCTTCTCACCTTGATTCCTCAACGAATTTGTCCCACATACACTGGTGTCCAAAATTTAAGCAGCAAATGGAAATTTTAAAGGTAGCGTTTACTTTGTCACGAAACATTATAAACAGGTGACAGCAAAGTAAAAACAATGTGAAATATACAAATCGTAATCAACTGCAACATGCCTAACGGTAAACAAAAATGTTCTTTTTTTTTTCAACTTAACGGATTTGCACACACATTCTGACAACCGATTAATGTGCTCAGTGTGGATGTAACCACCTTTGGCACCAATACGCACCTGAGAACGATAGGACATGCTGTGAATGATGTTATAAATTTCATGTTGATGCAATAACGCCCATTCTTCCTGCAGAGGTGCTCACAAGCCTTGGAGAGGGGTTGGTGGATGTTGATTTGATGCGACCCATCTCCCTGGTGCATCCCAGACGTGTTCTATGGAATTCAAATCTGGAGAGCAACCAGGCCACGTCATGTGCGCAGCATCCTCCGTTTCCAAAAAAATATCCATCATTTATTTATTGCTGGTCATACCCTATAAGGTCGAACATTATCGTCCATCAGTTCGAAGTCTGGGACCACAGCACCTCGCAAGAACCGCGCATGAGTTCCAAAGATCTCGTCACGATACCTGACTGCAGTTAAAACTTTCCGATTCACCTATAACTTTCATGAAGAAGTGTTTCAGTGGTCAACATAATCCCTGCCCACACCATTAGGGATCCGCCTCGATATCAGTCTCTCTCACAACTTGTGTGTCCCTAAATGGTGTTCCACGTGCCCTCCAGATGCGAATCCGTCGAGAATCACTCTCCAGTCCAAATCGGGATTCATCTGTGAAAAGGACATTGGCCCACACTTCGACTGTCCAGGTAGCGTGTTGACGGCTCCACTCTACCTGTGGCGTGTCTTCACAGAAGGGAACATATAAATAGACAGTAGGTCTCCGACAATAAAGGACCCTCCGCTAAACCCTTCCGTACATCGATTGCGTCGATGCAACACGTCCAGGGGATGCTGCGAGGTCAGCCAAATAACGGTCTACTCTTTCTGCTGTCTCATGTGATCGGCCCTGTCCTGGTCTCCAGGATACAGTTTCTGTCTCTATAAACTGTCACCTCAGCCGAGAAACAACAGAACGCATAAAGCCATCGAGCCGCATCAGTTTGCGACTCTCCTGCTTCCTTCCTTCCTATGGCCCTCCACAGCAGAGTCTGTTGGCATCTTCTACGTGCCATACTGTACCGTCTGTGACGGCGTACACAGCGACTGTGGATGTAGGACTACCCTACGATTTTTGCCCTCCACGCTGCCCTCCAATGCTAAATTTGTGATCCCTTGATGCCTCAGAACATGTCCTACCAACCGGTCCCTTCTTCTTGTCAAGTTGTGCCTCAAACTCCTCTTCTCCCCAATTCTATTCAGTACCTCCTCAATAGTTATGTGATCTACCCATCTAATCTTCAGCATTCTTCTGTACCACCACATTTCGAAAGCTTCTATTCTCTTCTTGTCCAAACTATTTATCGTCCATGTTTCACTTCCATACATGGCTACACTCCATACAAATACGTTCAGAAACAACTTCCTGACACTTAAATCTACACTCGATGTTTACAAATTTCTCTTCTTCAGAAACGCTTTCCTTGCCATTGCCAGTCTACATTTTATATCCTCTCTACTTCGACCATCATCAGTAATTTTGCTCCTCAAATAGCAAAACTGCTTTACTACTTTAAGTGTCTCATTTCCTAATCTAATTCCCTCACCATCACCCGACTTAATTCGACTACATTCCATTATCCTCGTTTTGCTTTTGTTGATGTTCATCTTATGTCCTCCTTTCAAGACACTGTGCATTCCGTTCAGCTGCTCTTCCAAGTCCTTTGCTGTCTCTGGCAGAACTACAATGTCATCGGCGAACCTCAACGTTTATATTTCTTCTCCATGGACTTTAATACCTACTCCGAACGTTTCTTTTGTTTCCTTTACTGCTTGCTCAATATACAGATTGAATAACATCGGGGAGAGGCTACAACCCTGTCTCACTCCCTTCCCAACCACTGCTTCCCTTTCATGTCCCTCGACTCTTATAACTGCCATCTGCTTTCTGTACAAATAGTAAATAGTCTTTCGCTCCCTGTATTTTATCCGTGCCACCTTCAGAATTTGAAAGAGAGTATTCCAAATAACATTGTCAAAAGCTTTCTCTAAGTCTACAAATGCTAGAAACGTAGGTTTTCCTTTCCTTACTCTTTCTTCTAAGATAAGTCATAGGGTCAGTATTGTCTCACGTGTTCCAGCATTTCTGCGGAATCCAAACTGATCTTCGCCGAGGTCGGCTTCTACCAGTTTTTCCATTCGTCTGTAAAGAATTCGCGTTAGTATTTTGCAGCTGTGATTTATTAAACTGATAGTTCGGTAATTTTCACATCTGTCAACACCTGCTTTCTTCGGGATTGGAATTATTACACTCTTCTTGAAGTCTGAGGGTATTTCACCTGTCTCATACATCTTTCTCACCAGATGGTAGAGTTTTGTCAGGACTGGTTCTCCCAAGGCCGTCAGTAGTTCCAATGGAATGTTGTCTACTCCCGGGGCCTTGTTTCGACTCAGGTCTTTCAGTGCTCTGTCAAACTCTATATGCAGTATCGTATCTCCCATTTCATCTACATCCTCTTACATTTCCCCAGCTCTTGATATTCATACAAGTGGCTCTCTTTTCTCCAAAGGTCTCTTTAATTTTCTTGTAGGCAGTATCTATCTCACCCCCAGTGAGATAGGCCTCTACATCCCTACATTTGTCCTCTAGCCATCCCTGCTTAGCCATTTTGCACTTCCTGTCGATCTCATTTTTGAGACGTTTGTATTCCCTTTTGTCTGCTTCATTCACTGCGTTTTTATATTTTCTCCTTTCATCAATTAAATTCAATATTTCTTCTGTTACCCAAGGATTTCTACTAGCCCTCGTGTTTTTACCTACTTGATCCTCTGCTGCCTTCACTACTTCATCCCTCAGAGCTACCCATTCTTTTTCTACTGTATTTCTTTCCCCCATTCCTGTCAATTGTTCCCTTATGCTCTCCCTGAAACTTTGTACAACCTCTGGTTTAGTCAGTTTATCCAGGACCCTCTGTACAACCTCTGGTTTAGTCAGTTTATCCAGGCCCCATCTCCTTAAATTCCCTCCTTTTCTTGTTAATAAGAGCAATATGTTCTGAAGAAGATGGTTTTAAACCCCAGAAGATCATAACCAAAGTTCAATAAACCTGTGTATTGCGGCTGCTTGGCGTTATTTGTAATCGACTGAAGCTCTTACATGCTCAGTTGCTCAAACGCTACCACATTCGAAATCTCGATAAATATATAGACGATAAAAAATACATAAATTTAAAAACTGCACAGAATATTGATAATTTTGTCAGTTTTCTTGCGTTTCTGTAACTGCATATGTTTGGCTGACAGCAATTTTTTCTTTGTTACAGTCCTTACAATTATTTAAATTTTTGTCTCTACACAATTGGTTTGGATAGAAATAGTCACTATCTTTTACTTTTTGACAAATAAATCATTTTGTTGTTATGTTTCAAGATGTTTGTTATTATTCACCATTTTTCATCTATAATTATAATTCTCATAATTCGTGACTGTAAACTATTTTTAGATGGTAATCACAATAATAAACTGACATATATTTTCCACACACACAAAGAACTTACATAATATTATACTTAAGATATGTATTAAGACATTCACTGCATATATTCCTATCTTAATCCTTTGTGTATTTATGTGCATGAAAGTTCTTTATTAATATCTGCTCTTCACAGATTCTGCACTTCTTGGATTTAATCACTTCCATTTACAAGCAAACAATTTTTAAGACAAGTATTATAAATACTATTATTCTTAAAATGGTTATTGGAATCAGTTTCACACCACTTATTAGAATTATTAATGAAAGATTGAGGACATTATACACTAGAATAACTTTAAAAATTATTAACATACAAAGAAAGTTCCATTTATTATTTATGCTGATTTTGGAAGTTTTCTGTTAGAGATGGATAATTATCAATCTGATCCAAATATATCAAATACAATGAATAATCAAAGACATGAATCAATGGTTTTTTGTTATTATATTAAATATATGAATGGACAACAAATAAGACAGAATAAATTGTAAACTTGTTCCCCTTGTCAATGTAATTATTCAGTAGAAAATAAAATGTTCATCATCACAGTCATTTAACTGAAAATATATAGGCCATTGTGCAATAATTTTGATGAAAAACTAAAGCAACCATTGCTTGATCCAATTTATTTTCATAATCTCTCAGAAATTTGATGCTCATTTGTTTGAAACAGAATCTTGTATTGATGAAAAAAGAATTAGATTTAATACCTAACAATGAAGACAGATATATTATTTTTATAAGAAGACATAAAATTTGAAAATGACCTTCAGTAACACATATAAATTTATGGCTTTACCAAATGCTGAACTTCCATCAAATTTTATACATCAAATGACTAACATTAGAAAATTCTTTCCAGGTAAACTATGAGATTTAGACGTTATCACATTGTGTATTCTTATGATTACATAGGTAATTGGAAAAAATTGAAGAAATACATGTTTCACTAGTACAAGAAGCTTATAATAAAATGAATGCTTGTGGGTCAAGCCAAAATTAAGCAAGTTGAAAAGTTTAAATACTTTGGAGAATGGACAAGAGCCACCCTATCAGAGAAAAAAGCCTTCATATCACATATGAACTAAATGGAAATGACATTCCATTTAACCAAAAACATCTACAACAAAAGATCAGTATTTTTCAATGCAAAGTTAAGGCATTACTGCAGTGTTATCCATCCAGAGGTCTTGTACACATCTCAGTGCCTAGTAATGAACAAAAAAGGTCAAATTGAATAACTGGGGACCAAGGAAAGGAAGATTTTGAGAGAGATCTTAGGTCCCATTAAAGAGAATGGGGAATATAGAAGATATCATAATCATGAACTGCAATCCCACATACAGAAGATAACCAATACCATGTGGAAAAGAAGGATTATGTTTTATTGATATATGACCTGGATAAGCCCTGGAGGACTCGCCAATCATATGGTGAGGTTCACAGAGGTGGAGAAAGATGTTAAAGAAGTGGGGATCACCTATGATGACATCTTGGAGCATGTCTCACTGAAGAAGAAACTTATGGCGTGGCAGGGTTTCCAAGAAAAGCCAAAACTATAAACAGGAAAGGCTTGGACCCAGGAGAGGAAACGAATGTGGGAGCACTGGGCAAACATCAGAACACTAAAGTAAGACAGTTGAAATCACATGGTCCAAAGATGGCCTACACGAAAAGAATGAATGAATGAAAATGAATGATTGTAGCTGAAGTGACAAAGAATTTGAACATGCAATGAAAATTTGAAAAAAAATGTAATACAAAGAATCTTGGAGAATATCATGATTTATATCTCAAAACAGATGTGTTATTGTTGTCTGATGCACTTGAGAATTTTTGAACTTGCACAGAAAAAAACAATTTTTAAAAACCTTGGTATTTTACTACACCTGGTTTAGCTCAGGTTTCAATGCTAAAAATGACTAAAGTTAAATTAGAATAATTACACTACCATTGTATAATAATTGTCAAGAAACGGCTCTGTGGTGGCATTTCACAATATGGCAAAAGATATGTAAAAGCAAATAAAGAAAATTTAAATTATTATGATCTGAACAAAAATCTAATTATTTAATATTTCAAGATACAGATAATTTATAAAGAAAATTCAATTATTGATATGATAAAAAAATATATGATTCATGTACATGTTATATACTTAAAGTTAATTTAGAATATTCAAAAAATTACACAATTTACATAACGATATACTACTTGCACTTGAAAATAAAATTTTTCATGGAACAAATCAAATAAAGCTATTAATAACCTTGAACAATAGAGAAATATATGCTTTCCATTATTGAAATCTTAAAGAATACC
The DNA here is from genome assembly GCF_023864345.2 of Schistocerca serialis cubense. Classification (NCBI taxonomy): domain Eukaryota; kingdom Metazoa; phylum Arthropoda; class Insecta; order Orthoptera; family Acrididae; genus Schistocerca; species Schistocerca serialis. Next base: position 161,985,363 of record NC_064643.1, read on the forward strand.
TAAATTCAGGATTAAAATTAGCAAAAGTACATAGAGAATGCAAATTTACACGATTTAATTTTCTACAAAATTATATAGATCTGAATACAAAAATGAGGACTAAGCAAGAAATGGTTTTGATAAAGATTTTTTTCAAACTCTTGAATACTTCAGTATTGAAAAAACGATGAAAAATATAAGACAGAGAGTGGATATAAAATTAATTTCAGATGTGAATAAGTGTGAAAAACTGTATCAAAACCAAATTTCAAGGAAAGAACAATATTCAGTGAACATCTTGCTAGGATTCACATGAATAAAACTAAAGTCACAACTGACAAACATTTTATATTAGTATGAACACACTTGATTTATATAAACAACAGGTGTACAATTTTTACTACAGTGTCATGAAAGTGAATTATAAAGATAAAATGAACTTTGATACTAAGATATGCGCAGCTACAGCTACAATATACAGATTGAAAATGTTCATAAAGATATGAAGAAGATGGTTCATAAATTACCGAAAAGATAATATTTTCAACATTCCACAAGTAACTGTGAAAGTATTATCTAAGAAGAAGTATGAATGTAATGGAAAACAATGAAAGTACTTTGTAGTTCAAAATAAAAAATGTATGCTTACGAAACTGGTAAGGTTATATACTAAAAAAAATCAAAGGAATTTAAGAATTATGTTATAAAAATAAAATAATATTTGAAAATTATAAAGATCGTTTGTTTGGAAATATTGAGCAATATTGATCTATGAGCCTGATATGAAGCAGCAAACACGAAATTCACCCAGCTGAAGATAATAAAAAAGCACTGTGTCCTAAATGATGACATATATATATATATATATATATATATATATATATATATATATATATATATATATATATTAGATTCTTAACTTTATCTTTTTATTGTGTCAACATTATAATATAGTTAATGGATCAAAGGTTTTTTACATTTTCATGTGGCTTTCAATGTTTTTCCCTGAAATTTAATGAGTTTCCCTTGAAATATTAGTGAAATAATTAGAAAATATTAGGACCATTTTTCTAAAATGAGGAAAATGCAATAAATGGTGAAAATGCTTGAAAAATAGTGAAAATGTTTGATGAAACCGGTAATTCATTCCCTTCATTTCACATTTTTTGTTATAAAAATTAGTAAACATCAGATTTTTAGGAAAAAATTCTGTTTTCTGATATCTTTGTCCTGAAGTTTCATTATTGTTCCTTGGAACCTTCTGATTTTTCACATTTTATGAAAAACTGTACAATGACTGCAATATGTACATATACAATATATTTCCGATTGATACTGACTCTTCCTTAACGAATATTCTATCGATGTAACACTAGTCGCTCCCGGATAAGAGAGGGTCCCATTTTTTATACAGTTACCAAATCGATTAGGCGAGGCTGGCCTCCTCCTTTATCGACAATGGCATGCAAATTACTCAACACAGTCTTTGCCTTAATTAACAGACTCTTCCTCTCGGAAGGTGTTCTTCTGCAAACAGAACATCAACGACTAAGGACTTTATTCCCCACGGTCTGTACTCTAGAGTACTGGTTCTCCCACACAGGAGTCACTGGGGATAATGCCACATTAAACATCTGGCACACAGTCATGCATTCTGCTCAACCATCGACATGGATATCGAGACCATGGCATAATTTTGCACTGCATGTTCTCAGCAGTACTTCACACCATTCCAAATTCTTTTGCCATGGCCCCACATCAGGTCCTTGGGAGTGCCTCCACATTGATCTTACTCGTCCTTTCTTGAGTCAGATGTGGCTGGACTTAGGTTATAAAATATCATATATCTGCTCCATGTGCTCCATGACAATGAAAAACATATTCAAGGTCCTTTTGCAAGTCTTTGCCATCAGAGGCCTTCAGAAAGACTTTTGTCTCCAACAGCCACCCCCATTCATTTCCACCCATTTCTCCTATTTCTGTGAGCAGCAAGAAATAAAACACTTTCTTATGGAACTGTTCCACCACCAATCCAGTGGGAAGGTGTAACAGATGAACAGATGGTGCAGACCATCAAACGTAACAGGAGGTCCTGGAAAAATCCGCCTCATGGGGCCCTCACCTCATTCTTGGCTCCCTATAGCACCACACCAATTTCTGGACGAAGTCTGGCCGAATTGCTCCATGGGAGGCAATATTGGACACTTCACTCTTTGCTCTTACCACTGGACCATCATTTGTCTCAGTCACCTCCCCATAACCAAGTACCAGACCAGTGTCATGGTGTGTGCACCACTGTTTAGATGCCATCTGACCTGTTCCAGCCAACATCCGAGACCCATGAGGTCATCAGATGCATGAGGTGACCAGCACAGACCACCTGTAGAAGTGCCATCAGATCCGGCTACCTCCCAAAGGACACTGCCAGTGTGCCTATCTCGTCCATACGAGTTGTGCCCTGGCCTCAGAAGCCACTGTGACTTTCGTCCTCCATCAATGCGTTTCCAGGGTCAGTTGGTCATCGAATGGACACCAGCACACTTCCTATTACAGCACCAGCAACCACAGATCTGCCTTCCATGAATAGTGTGGACTCTGTCATGTATGGCCCCATTCAGCCTGAAAGCATCAAGTCTGAGATACAGGCTCTCCAGGAGGCAGTTCAAGCTGTTGTGCACCCAGACCCAGCTCTAACAACAGTGTATAGTGTCCAAGGCAGTGCCGGTGCAAGCAAGATCGTTTCTACTCCTATTCGTCATCTCAGGATGGAGAAGGATGCCTAACCGACTCTGACAGTAACATGGAGGTATCACAGGCATCGTAGATCGACTCCTACTTACAGCTCTCACCAATGGTGACGCTGCGATCTGCAAACAGTCACAGCAAGCGGCAGTTGTGGAAGAAGCCATAACTGCAGAGTGTACATCATGATGGAACCCCGTGACCATTGACCAGTTATAACCATGCGCCTGCAGTTCAGAACATTCATTCTCTTGTGTGTTCAGTTAAATGGAACTTTCACCTTGCCAGCTTCTACCAGTGGAATACAGCAGCTCTGAGTCTGGACATCGTGGACTTCACTTTTGTCTAGCTCCCTGCTGGTTGAGTAACTCTGAACTTTCATGTGACTGTATTATCTGTGTGCATCAACTGTGTCATGGTATTCTGCCAAGCAAATTGTGCTTATGCTTGTAGACTTAATCAACTTTCACATTCAGAATTTCTTTAAAATAATTAAAAGCCAAGAATAATTTAGTGAAGACTTTAAAACATTCTGAAAAGTAACTAGCATTTTCTTTGAAAAGATCATTTTTCAAATGCTTTCCCATTAGGCTTAAGAGAATATTCCCTGTTGTTACAATTAAAGGGGAGCTACTTACTGGTGTGCGCGGTAATTATAGTATGGCAGCGAAACTTGGTACGCCGGGCGCTGTGGCCGAGCGCTTCTAGGCGCTTCAGACCGGAACCGCGCTGCTGCTACGGTCGCAGGTTCGAATCCTGCGTCAGGCATGGATATGTGTGATGTCCTCTGTTTAGTTAGGTTTAAGTAGTTCTAAGTCTAGGAGACTGATGACCTCAGATGTTAAGTCCCATAGTGCTTAGAGCCATTTGAACCATTTTTTGAAACTTGGTACACATTTTAAAGTGTTAATGTGGAACCAATTTAGGCTGGAACAAAGTAGTTCCAATTTTCGCCATCAGTTTCAAACTGGCACTGTGAATGCAAGAAAGAGGGATAGGAATATTTCTATATGTAATGGATAAGGAACGGGGCGACGGGAGAAAGGACCAAAGATGTGAGAAAAGCGTAACATTGATTTTATTATTAACCGCCGCTTACACAGTTTATTCCATATGAGCACAAGAGGTGAGGAGATGTTACATCCGTAAAACGACGTGATCGACAGTTGCTCGCAGCTGTTCGGGTGGAATCTGTGTGACGCGTTCCTGTATACTGTCCTTCAGATAAGGTTGAGGCTGAACTTTGTCCTTTGTAAACGCATCCTTCTAGACATCCCCAGACTAAAGCTCACACGGATTGAGATCCGGCAATCTTGCAGACGATGCATCTGAAAAACCTCTGTAGATTACACGTTCGTGGAAGGTTGCATTAAGCAGATCCTTTATATGGCCGGCGACATGAGGTGTAGCTCCACCTCGCATGAGAACAATATTTTCCACACAGTTGAGCTCTTCCAAACCAGGAATCACATGCTGTAGAAGCGCGTCTCGATAATGTGCAGATGCCACAGTACACCTGACAGGCCCTCTGGGTGTACTCTCTTCAGACAAGAACTAACGAAGACTAAAGATCCTTGTGAATCCACATCATACAGTCACATTTGGCGAGTGCAATGGCTCTTCGTGCAAAACATGCGTTTAAACAGTAACCCAAATTCGGCATTTCTGTGCATTCATTGCAAGCTGTAATGTAAGATGTACATCGCTACGCCACAAAATATTGCCGGCCACATGTCATCAACGTCGGCCCATTCCAGGAACGGAAGAGTAAATTCAGAACGTTGATACGGATCATAAGAGTCCAGTTGCTGCACCGTCTGGATCCTGTATGGAAAACAGACCACAAAACTTCCCATACTGTTGACAGTTCTCGTGACTCTGCAAGAGCACCAGCACCACGTGCTGCATGGTCAGTTACAAGGACAGCTAACTCGTCAGGAACTTCCACTGGCACAGTGCACCTTCCTCTTCCAGGTGCCACACCAAGCTCACCCGTATTTTAGAATTTTATTATCATCTTCTTTACACAATTTAATGACATCGGGTGTCTCCTCATACTTTCAGTCGGCGATACTATCTCAGTGCAACAACGTAATTGACCCTATTCACATAAAACAGTTTCACTAACATCGCACGGGCTATCATCTCGATATCCACACTGCTCACTCACGTTATGGCTTGTCTAATGACAGCGTGGATGCCATACCGCCATATAAACAGTGTACAGTGCCATATTTGCACCTCATCACCATCATTATCATGATTCTGAACGGTTCCCAGCCTCAGGCTGGGTCTGTTTGGAACATAAACCTCACTATCCAGTCCTGTTTTCTCACCATCTTTCTGTGTTCACTCCGATCCAGTCCTCACCTCTGTTTTAAACACATTCCTTCGCACCTTTCAGCCTTCTATCCCTCGGTCTTCCTTTTAGTCGTTTTCTTCACATCTCCCTTTAAGTATTTTCTAAGGAACCCTCTTATTCTCTTTGAATACCCATACCAACTTAGATTTGATGTTCCTGTTCTGCTCTGTAAGGGTTCCCCTTCCGCTATTTCTCTTACCCTTTCATTCCTCATCGTATCTCTCCTTGTTACTCATATCCTACTTCTGAGGAATTTCATTTCACATGCATGTAACTGGTTTTCATATTTTTCCTTCATTACCCATGTTTCAGACGCGTAGATCACTATTGGGATGTAGTAACTTGTATGTATTATTTCTTTGCTTTTTTGTGCGATGTCTTTGTTCTAAAACCAGGCTCCTAACACTTCGCAGGAATGTTTCTGCTTGTATGCCGCATTCGCTGATCTCTTTCTCATTTCTTCCAGTTTCCTTTCTCACACTTCCCAAGTACCTAACACTTGCCACCTTCTAGAATCGTTGACCTCTAATCCTTATTCTGCGAGATGGTGTACGTTACTGTCTCGTAGCAACCAGAATCTCACAGTTCTTCGTATTAAATTTCATTCCACATTGTCTCACAATTTCTTACCAAGCATCCAGCTGTTTCTGAATCTCCCCCTCCCTCTCTCTCCGGATCATCAAGTCATTCGTGAATCCCATTCCTTTTATCTTATCTTCTCCAGTTTTTGCTGCCACCTTGGTCATTATCTCATTCCAGGCCACAATGAAGAGGAGAGGTGACACTGCACTGCCCTGTTCCACTTCACTTGCTTTCTGAAATCATTCCGCCTTTCATTTCCCACTTTCACACTACTCAGACTCCACACTACATCTCCTTCACCTTGCTTGTTGTCTCTTTTCCTGATTTCTTCTTTTCTTGTGCTTCCCAGACCTTTCTTCTACAGATGGTATCAGATACATTTTCTGTATCGAGAAAGGCCATCAAAAGGTCTTCCTCAGATCCAGAGTGGTGCTCCTGGAGCTGTCTCACTGGAAATAGGAGGACAACAGTTGACCTCCCTGGTCTGAAGCCATACCGTTCCTCTCTCAATTTGCTCTTGACCCTTGTTCGGATTCTGCTCTCTAGGATCTTTTCATATACCTTGGCAGAATGTAGAATCAGTGTGTCTCTCCTGTAGTTCCTACAATCCTTCCTACTACCTTTATTGAATATAAGGACAGTTAATGTTCTCTTCCAATCTTATGGAGTATTCTCATTCCACACCCCTCTCATCACACAATACAGCCACTGTTTCCCAACCTCTCCCCCTGCCTTCACCATTTCGACATTTATTTCGTCCATAACTGGTGCCTTTCTCCTTTCGTCTTGCACAGTGCTATTTCAATTTATTTCCGTGTCAGATCCTTCCCCTCTACTCTTCCTCCAAGAGTTCACTTCTACCTCTATTAGTGTACTACCATCATCTCGAAGCCTGTTCAGATTCAGCAAGTGCTCAGAGTACTCTTTCTACACTATCTTAAGTGTCTCTTCGTTATTAACCTCTTCCCAGTTTCTATCCATCCTTGTTGCATGCTCGCTCAGACCTCCCTTCTTGCTTTCGACCATTCCATATAGTACGTTCTTACTCCATTTCCTATCTTCCTCTATCATCATTGTCCATTTTTCCATCCACTTCCTTCTCTCCTCAGCCACTGTCTTATTTGCCTTTCTTCTTTCTCTTATATTCTCCTCTTAATAATTCAATCCTTTCTTGGAGTCACAGCCTGTAGGGCTTTTCCTTCCTTCTTACTACCTCCTTGGCTCTTTCATGACACCATGATTTTTCCTTCCACCGTTTTCTGCCATCTGTTCTTCCGCACACAGCTACAGCAGCACTTTTAAACTGTACCCGTTTCTCTTCTTCTGTATCTGGTTCATTTTTTGGTAACCTTTCCCTTAGTATCTGGTGGTATTTTTCCTTGACTTCCTTTTCCTCGAGTTCCCACAGTCTAAATCTCCTTTCGTGGTTCTCTGTCTTCCTCCATTTCTTCATCATTCTCACGCTCATCACCAGTAGCTGGTGGTCACTATAGAATGCCTCAGATGATAGCATCTTTACATTCGTTTGAGTCCTCTCCGTTTCCCACTCATAGATCATGTAAAACACCAGAGATTTCGTGCCTCGACTGCTGATATGTCATATTACTTTATGGCTCTCTTTCTTCCGAAACCATGAGCCACCTATCACTAGACCGCTTCTCTTGCAGAATTCCAACACTCTTTCCTTCTTCATTTCTACTTCTCCATCCTCCTGCTACCAGTACATTTTCTTATCTTTGTCTTTCATTCCCTACATGAACATTCAAGTCTTCCATGACTATTATGCTGTGAGTATTCAATTTCTTTTGTAGTTCTTCTTCAAAGTCCTCCTCCTCTTGATATTTACAGCCCAATTCAGGGGCATACGCCTACTTCTTCCCTTTGTCATTATTCTGATCTTCATTATACTGTCGCTGACCGATTTGCACCTTGTGGTCATAATTGTAAATAATTTTTATCAGTATAAATCGGTTCCTCATTAACGCATTAGCATATCTACCAAGTTTCGCTGCCATACGATAATTTTGGCCGACACTGGAACTCCATGAGTGGCTGCATCTTAGTTATAGCCACTCAGTGTTAGTCTCCTCTTTCCAAAGGAGAATTTTTCATAGCAGTAAGGTGCTGAGTTATTTGATGTCAATGTAATGTCTGCTACCAGACGTCATATGTACATAATGAATTTACACAATTTCTTGGCAATTCAGCTGAAAGAAAACGTAACTGCTCCTTGCATCGTCAGTGGCAGCTCAATTTACATGAAGTTACAGAACCTCGTTAGAGCTACGATGGATGGAAATATTCCTTACACCATCCATACCAGGACACAAGAATGTCTTCCTCTGTTTGTACTGACTACTGTAATTAGGGTGGCTATGTAATATACGAGGCTCACTCCAAAAGAAATGCACACTATTTTTGTAAAATTACAGTTTTCATTCTGCATGTGTTTTACAGTGTGTAGATACATCCTTCCCGCTTGTATTCAAACTTAGTTCAACCTGTTCCCGTGAGTGGCGCAGTCACAGCATGTCTTCAAGATGGCTGCTACACTTGACGTTTGTCAGAAGCTACGTGCTGTCATATAATTCCTGTGCTGTGAAAACGAGACAGCGGGAAACATCCACAAGATGTTGAAAAAGGTGTATGGAGATGCTGCTGTCGATCGCAGTACAGTTAGTCGGTGGACAAGCAGATTACGTGATGAAAGCGGGCACGACATTATTGAGGATTGTCCTCGCAGAGGCAGGCCTCGTACTGCACACACTCCAGGCAATGTGCAGAGAGTTAACAAATTGGTGACTGCTGACAGACGCATCACAGAGAACGAATTGTCACGCTGCGTTGGAATAGGGGAAGGAACTGTTTTCAGAATACTGAAAGTATTGGAGTTATAAAAGGTTTGTACCAGCTGGGTTCCCAAGATGTTGACAGTGGCTCACAAAGAAACAAGAAAACCGGTATGCAGCGAACTTTTGGAACAGTACGAGAATGGTGGAGATGAATTTCTTGGAAGAATTGTGACAGGTGATGAAACATGGCTCCATCATTTTCCACCAGGGACGAAGAGGCAATCAGTGGAGTGGCATCATGCAAATTCACCCAAGAAAAAAAAATTCAAAACCACACCTTCTGCTGGAGAAGTTATGGCTATGGTGTTTTTCGATTCCGAAGGACTCTTGCTTGTGGACATAATGCCAAGTGGAACCACCATTAATTCTGATGCATATGTGACGACACTGGAGAAACTTCAAGCTCGACTGAGTCGTGTTGGATCACATCGGCAAAAGCAGGATGTTTTGCTGTTGCACGACAATGCACGGCCACATGTCAGTCAAAAAACCATGGAAGCGATCACAAAACTCGGATGGACAACACTGAAACATCTGCCTTACAGTCCTGGCCTGACTCCATGTGACTATCATCTCTTTGGGAAACTGAATGACTCTCTTCGTGGAACAAGGTTTGAAGATGATTACTGTCTTGTGCACGCTGCCAAACAGTGGCTCCAACAGGTTGGTCCAGAATTTTACCGTGCGGGTACACAGGCACTGGCTCCAAGATGGCGTAAGGCAGTTGAGAGGGATGGAAATTATGTGGAGAAATGCAAATATTGTTCCTAAAGGATGTATCTACACACTGTAAAACTTTCAAACATGTTGAATAGAAGATGGATTATTAAAAAAATTGTGTGCATTTCTTTTGCAGTGACGCTCGTATAAACCTCGCCCTCCCGCCACTTCTCTTTGGAATACCGGATTCCGAAGAAGAAAATTAACACATTGTGAGATAAAATATGAGACAGTAGAATCCAGATTTGCCTGCACTAAATGTGAAGCCAAAAGCCTTGTAAAGCAGGAACAGATACGAAGTTTCCCAGTGTGTAAGGGACATCTAGACCCGATAGGAAGTTTCCCAACCTCTTAAGAAAACTTCCAGAATATACGAGAAAAAAAGTACGAATGACACTCTTCTCTTTTGTTATGTGTTCCGAAGTTGCGTTCTCCATATAATAACCGCAGCAGGATCACTGTTGCAGAGGTGGGTCAGGACTCAACATCACAGTCTGATAGAGAAAGAGAGCAACTGTGTGAATGTGACTCCGAGCATTGACAACTTACATCAGCATGCTTGTGTTATTTTGTCATCTCTCGAACGTCTAATATATCTAAAAAGGATAAAAAGGCACCACTTACCATGTGTTCGAATGCGAGGGGTACGAAAAGTCGTGACACATGCGTCACACCGAGCGAAAGCAGCTGCGCAGCGTCTCGAGAGTAGTTGGACAGGTGTTCCAAGAAGACTGAATGCACAGCCGGGACATCTGCAAAAGAAGACAGGTGACATGCTAGTGAAGTATCCGGTGGAACAAATTTCTGTTGCAGTGCCACAAGATTTTCTGCCCTCAACAGCTTACAGGCAGCTTGAAAGTAGAATTTACTTTCCGAAACTTCGTCGTTATACACGGTGAGGTTTACTTCAAGGACACCTTTACGGAACAATACTGAACTCATACACTAGTAGTTTTATGCCTGTGGGATGTGCTGATCGAAATTTGATCCTTATGCAAGAGCATTTTTAGTAGGAACGATAATTAAATCAAGAACCAAAGCTGCCGACAGGCTTTAATACACATCAACAGGGACAGTTGAAAATATGTGCCCCAACCGGGACTCGAACCCGGGATCTCCTGCTTACATGGCAGACGCTCTATCCATCTGAGCCACCGATGGCACAGAGGATAGCGCGACTGCAGGGGTTTATCCCTTGAATGCTCCCCGAGAGACCCACATTCCGACCTTAATGTCGACACACTACATTCGTAGTGCCCCTCCCATTACACTCATTACTCACGGCAAACAATCGTACCGAGTCCCGTAAGAGTTCGGGGAATTCGTGTGCATCCAGTACAGAAGAAGAAGGTCATGGCCGGTTAGCCTTAACTACTGGGTGATCAAAAAGTCAGTATAAATTTGAAAACTGAATAAACCCCGGAATAATGTATATAGAGAGGTACAAATTGGCACACATGCTTGGAATGACATGGGGTTTTATTAGAACCAAAAAAATACGAAAGTTCGAAAAATTTCCAACAGATGGCGCTTCATCTGATCAGAATAGCAATAATTAGCATAACAAAGTAAGACAAAGCAAAGATGATGTTCTTTACAGGAAATGCTCAACATGTCCACCATCATTCCTCAACAATAGCTGTAGTCGAGGAATAATGTAGTGAACAGCACTGAAAAGCATGTCCGGAGTTATGGTGAGGCACTGGCGTCGGATGTTGTCTTTCAGCATTCCTATAGATGTCTGTCGATCACGACACACTTGCGACTTCAGGTAACTCCAAAGCCGATAATCGCACGGACTGAGGTCTGGGGACCTGGGAGGCCTAGCATGACGAAAGTGGCGGCTGAGCACACGATCATCACCAAACGACGCGCGCAGGAGATTTTTCACGCGTCTAGCAATACTTTGTTTTTTCGGTTCTAATAAAACTCCATCTCATTCCAAGCATGTGTGTCAATTTTTACCTCTCTATCTAAATTATTCCGTGGTTTATTAAGTTTTCAAATTTATACTGACTTTTTGTTCACCCGGTATATATGGAGATGGTATCTGTTCTTTTGGACATCTCCATATACAATTTTAGTAGTTCCAGTACAGAAAAAGCACGTTCCTACATATGAAGAATGGTTTGAATACGTGGTGGCTACATGTGTGTCTAACGCTACCGGAACTGTTCAAGGGCAGACCGCAAGACAGAATCTCCAGCGGTCGTGGACGTGAGGTTTATCGTCGACTTTCTGACTTGGAGAAACGTCGAGTCATCGGCATGAAGGAGCTGATGACATAACACAAACAGATCGGACAGTCAGCAGGCTGCAGTGCGGTGACTGCAGAACGTGTGGTGGCGAGAGGGACTAGGGACAGCAGAGTGGCTAAGAGACCACCGACCGTCGTCAGGAAAAGGTCATTGGAAGCTGGGGTGACATCTGGAGTAACACGTGTGGTTTACCACTGACACCACACCACAAACTACAGAGACATGCATGTTGCAGGGCCAGAGTCAAGTGGCAGACTGACTGGTATTCTGTGGCGTTCAGCGATGGGTATCTCCTCTGTTACTGGCAGGCAGATCGACGCTGCTCTGTGCTCAGAGGACCTAGTGAAAGGTCTCAGGAAGACGTGATACTCGAGGCACATAATACTCGGACTTTCGGAATCATGGTGCGAAGGTCTATGGGATGTGACAACAGGAATGATTTCGTAATTCAATAGGGACAGAAGCTGAAGTAACGAATTAAACTTTGTGCGAAGGTGGGTACTTGAACACGGGTCAGATGCGTTATCCGCTACACCACCCAGGCATAGTGGCTAACACAGCTGTGGACTATCACATCATCTACGCCTACAGTAAAGATAGGATTTCCCCACTGTGTACAAAGCGGGGGTGTTATTCCAATACATCTACATCTAAATACATACTCTGCAAGCCACCGCAAGGTGCGTGGAGGAGTGTACCCTGCACCACAACTAGTGGTTCCCTTCCCTGTTCCGCACGCAGATAGAAGGGGGGGGGGGGGGGGAAACGACTGTTTATATGCCTCTCTATGAACCCTAATTTCTCGTATCTTATCTTCGTGGTCCCTACAAGAAATGTACAAATGGTTCAAATGGCTCTGAGCACTATGGGACTCAACTTCTGAGGTCATCAGTCCCCTAGAACTTAGAACTACTTAAACTCAACTAACCTATGGACATCACACACATCCATGCCCGAGGCAGGATTCGAACCTGCGACGGTAGCGGTCTCGCGGTTCCAGACTGTAGCGCCTAGACCCGCACGGCCACTCCGGCCGGCAAGAAATGTACGTTGGTGGCAGTAGGATTGTTCTGCAGTCAGCTCCAAATTCCGATTCTCTAACCTTTTTTAATTGAGTTCTTCGAAATGAATGTTTTCTTCCCTCCATCGGAATCCCAGTTGAGTTCCCAAAGCATGTACGTAACACTTCCATGCTGATCGAACCAACCGGTAACAAATCTAGCAGCTCGCCTCTGAATTGCTTCGATATCTTCCTTCAATCTGGGTCCCAAACACGCGGGCAGTACTCAAGAATAGGTCGCACGAGCATCCTGTAAGCAGTGTCCTTTACTGGTGAACAACGCATTCCTAAAATTCTCCCATTAAACCGAAGTTCGCCATTCGCCTTCCCTACCACGGTTATGACACGCTCGTTCCACCTCTTGTCGCTTTGCAACGTTACGCCCAGATATTTAAACGGTTTTACTGCGTCAGGCAGGACACAACTTACATCCGCATTCACTTACAGTTTTCCACACTTAGAGCAAGCTGCCATTCATCACACTAACCAGAAATTTTTGACTAAGTTGTCTTGTATCTTCCTACAGTCACTCAACTTGGACACCTTATTGTACACCAACAGCGTCACCAGCGAACAACTGCAGATCGCTGCCCACCCTCTCTGCCACATCATTTATGTACACAGAAAGTAGCAACGGCCCTACTACACTTATCTGGGGCACCCCTTATGTTACCCATGCCTCCAAGGAACACTCGTCGTCGAGGACAACATACTGCGTTCTTAATAAACGTAACCATGTTCACGTTTATTAAACACCTGAAGGCTGTGGATCCCCACAGATACAAAATACTCAGTTCTATTACTTAAGAAGTCTTCGAGCTAATCTGATCTCTGGGAGACTGTTCCATATGCTCGTACTTTCTTTAACAATCTGCAGTGGGGTACCACGTCGGATGCTTTTCGGAAATCTAGAAATATGGAATCTGCATGTTGCCCTTCATTCTTAGTTCGCAGTATATCGTATGAGAGAAGAGCAAGCTGGGTTTCGCACCAGCGATATTTTTCTAATCGCCGTGCTGATTCGTGGACATGAGCTTTTCGGTCTCTAGCAAATTTATTATATTCGAACTCGGAATATGCTCTGGAATTCTGCAGCAAACCGATGTTACGGATATTGGTCTGAAATTTTGCGAGTCCTTTCTTTTACCCTTCTTATATTTCCCTGTAACACAATTATTGATATTATTTATAGTGATCTTATCTATATTTTTTTTTTGTTTTTCCTTAATATAACTTATGTATTACTGTGTTCTTTGATGTAATATCGATGTAAATTTTTATGTAATTGTAATTAATCTCTGAATTTAGAAGTATCCGTAGATTTACGGTACATATATGTGGTGCCGCGTGACAGGATATTGTTTAGCTTGCTACACAGTCAAATACAGATCATACCGTATGTACTAAGAACAAAACGAACGTATTACGCGCACTGAAAGTTCATCGGCTCTAACTTGAAGGAAATATAATAAAACAAATAATAGCAAGTGTTACGGGAGTTTAGAAAGTAAATTGTTATTTATATTTCAGTATTAAATGGAAACAAAAACAGTAGTAGATCAAAGCGAACAGAACGAGACAGTATAGGGCGTAACGAGAATCATCATGGAGTCCGATAGCAGTTACCGAAATGAGTATACAGGTAACGCCACAGAACGAAAATTGGCTTACGTTGCATATCACGCGTACGTAAATGATCAGATTCACATGATGACCCCGTCAGAAAGAAATCAGGAAGTAAAGCATGGAATGAATAAGAAAGATTACTTGAAAAACAGTGATTATGCGAATGAATCGGTTGGTACGCTCAGTTCGCCACAATTAGAGAAAGAATCGATCGAGAAACACGAGGTAGAATCAGAACATGAAAATACAGTAGAACAAGACAGTGAAAAACTTTTGAGCATGAATGGTATGTTAAAAATTTTATCTTCACAAATTAAAGCACAAGGTAGCAGCATTAATAGCTAGATTAAAGCACAAGTTAGTGGCCTTCATACCCAACTTGAAACACATGGTGTAAAGATCAGTAAACAGATCGAAAAAGTAGGTGTTTTGAGTATTGCAATCAAAGACATTAAACTTGAAATAGATACCATGCCGGCCTGGGTGGCCGAGCGGTTCTAGTCGCTACAGTCTGGAACCGCGGAACCGCTACGGTCGCAGGTTCGAATCCTGCCTCGGGCATGGATGTGTGTGATGTTCTTAGGTTAGTTAGCTGCAAGTAGTTCTAAGTTCTAGGGGACTGATGACCTCAGAAGTTAAGTCCCATAGTGCTCAGAGCCATTTGAACCATAGATACCATGAGAGCCAATGTGGCCACCACACAGGGGCAGGTCAATGATATAAACGAATGGTTCGATTTAGATATCATACAGATCCAAGGAACGGTAGAACCACTAGTAGTAACGTAAGTGGTCGAAAAAGTTTTCGGTCTTAAAGCTGAAATGCTTAACGAATGTAGAAATGAAAACTCATATATGAGAAAGGCAGTCGTTGATTCTGAGGAAGAAATAAGCAAACAAGTAAATAATTGTGGACAGAAGTGTAACCAAAATACTTCACGAATTCAGGGCACGATCTGTGACCGTGAAAAGAAAATAAGAGACAAGTCCAACTGTGTCAATGATGGGATACTATTAAAGAGTGAAGAACACTTTGATCCCGGCAAAAGATGTATTGGCTGGCACCTATTGGATTTTCTCAAAATCTACGAAAGGATTTTCGCTGAATGTTTGACAGACCAGGAAAAGATTAACCTAGATATCAGTGCATTAGCAGGTGATGCTCAACAGTGGGGACTAAATCTGAACATTTATCACATGACGCTTAACGAATTGAAACAAAGTCTATGGAGGAATACTGGTCATAAAAAAAAAAAAAAAAAAAACAAGATTGTCATGGCGCAAATGAATAATGGCTGGATTATATGACAACATGGGCAGAAACTCTATGAAAGATTTCTGTGAATTCTGGTAGCCAAAATTGACGAACTCCCAAGATTAGAAGGGAACTGTGGAAAAAACTGCCAGAGGATTCGAAGAGATACGTAGCAAGCAGTCATAAGCCTTTCTGCGGTTTTAGAAAGAGTAGAGAATGAAGATCATTAGCGAAGTAGACGTGATTATCGCCAGAATAACGACAATAGTGTTAATCATTATGACAATGAACAAAATGACGCCTTAACCCTCAAAGAGTATGGTGCGGGTCAGATCCGACCCAGCGGTTCAATTTTCCTCTACACTACTCTAGCCACTCAGTGCAGGAAGTTGATCCAGCCAGGAACCAACCCTACTAGCCAGTCGTGCTCTGCCTATTGGACTGATGCAGTCATCGCGTAAGTGACCTTGGCTTGCTACGTGAATTCCAGGTTGTATCCGACCCGACTGTACCTGTAATGTTACTTATTGTACTGTGCATCTTTTTCACAGTCGTTATACCAACATGGCTTGGAAAGAACAGTTACACACACCTGAGGCAGTTCTAGCTGTGTTACGCCACCACAAGGATCCTTCATACCAAGAGGACCATGACACTGAACTGGAAGAGTCTGTCTCAGAATCTGAATTTTTGTAGTCTTCTCAACAGTGATATAGAAGAAGATGTTTTCAGCTGTGATCATGTGGGTAAGAAGCATGGGAGAGAAGAAGAGGGAACAGACGATAGAAATTTTGAGTTAGGTAGGGATGAGCATACAATCTGGACCGACAAGCCTTTAAGTTCTAAATATTCACCAACCCCTTCTTCAAATGTGATCACTCACCTGGCTGGACCTAAAGGGAAGGTGCGAGGGATTACAGATGCAAAAACATTATTTTCACTTTTTCTCATCGATGAAATGATAGGGAAAATTGTTAGTCATACTAATATCGAGAATAGAATACACAAAGCTCAAGTGCAATAACCC
Organism: Schistocerca serialis cubense; assembly: GCF_023864345.2. NCBI lineage: Eukaryota > Metazoa > Arthropoda > Insecta > Orthoptera > Acrididae > Schistocerca > Schistocerca serialis. The sequence continues at coordinate 162,001,825 of NC_064643.1, forward strand.
CAGCAATCCATTTTTACATCTGACAGACGTAAGTGACATAAAATCTTTTATTGGTCTCTTGTTTATGAGCGGTGTCTTGAAAGATTCTGGCTCATGCCGACACGATATGTTTTCCGAGATGTATGGACCACCGATCTTTCGCTGTGCTATGTTGCAGAAACGATTTACATTCCTCCTACAAAATTTGAGATTTGATGATAAAGGTAGTAGGGAGTCAAGAAAGGCTAAAGATAAATTTGCTGCGTTGCGGGAGATACAGGATGCTTTTGTAAGTCATTGTTTGCAGTTCTATAAAAAAATGGTTCAAATCTCGCTGAGCACTATGGGACTTAACATCTAAGGTCACCATTCCCCTAGAACTTAGAACTACTTAAACCTAACTAACCTAAGGACATCACACACATCCATGCCCGAGGCAAGATTCGAACCTGCGACCATACCGGTAACGCGCTTGCAGACTGAAGCGGCTGGAACAGCTCAGCCATTGTAGTATTATAGCCCGTTAGAGTATTTGACGGAAGATGAAACATTACTGAGTTTCCGCGATCGGTGTCCCTTTAGAATGTTTATACTATCGAAACGTGATAAGTACGGTCTAAAATTAGTTTCCTTGTGTTACGCCAGAACGTTCTATTTCATTTCAGGCATCCCGTGTATTGGAAAAGACCAAACAAAGAACAAGGATAATTTATCCATACCAGCTCGGTTTGTTCTCAGACTTAGGACTCAGTGTCAGGGAGCTATCGCAGTGTGACAACTGATAACTGGTTCACTTCATATGAGCTGGCAGAGAAACTGTCTGAGCGACAACTTACGTTAGTCAGTACACTACGTAAAAATAAGCGTGAGATACCACTATCCATGTTGTCACCGGCCCCAGCTGAAACCGTAAAGTTCGTCTATCAAGACAACAAAATGTTGATTTCTTTCACATTTGCAAAGAATAAAAAAGTTATCTTAATTTCAACCATGCAGCACAGTGGAACAATAAGCGATGAATCAAGCAAGCCGGAGAGTGTTGAATTCTGTAACCTAACAAGAGGTGGAGTGGACGTATTGGACAAACTTTGCAAAGGCAAGACTACCAAACGAAAAGCCCGAAGGTGGCCATTGAGATACTTGGAATGTTAGACATCGCAGCTGTGAACAGTTTCGTATTATTCAAATGTAATACGAACCAAGATTCCATCCCAGTAAGTGCGTGGGCCACGTTCTTAAAAAATCTCGCGTTGGGTTTGACCACACCCCTGATAGAAAAAAATTGCTCAACCCACGTCTTTCGAGATCTCTTCGTATGACAATTGCCAAGGTGTTAGGAAAAGAAGAGAATCAATCCAGTATTACACACAGTCAGAATTTGCGGGCAAAACGAAGAAGATGTAACTTGTGTGATCCTTCGAAAGATAGAAAGGGAAATGAATCTTGTGTCAAACGCAATTCATGCGTGTATGGTGAGCATAAAAGAGTATTGCGTGTTAGCTGTGTGACTGATGATTCTATTGCGGAAACAGACATATGATATGCCTTTCTATTTCGGGAAAAATTTCATTTCTTCTTTATATTATATTGCGTTCCGTCAAAAAAGACAGGAATTGTGTTTCATTTTGCGTAGGTTCTTTGATTTTGATTTGACGGCCATTAATAGCTAATGGTTATCTGTGTGTCTACAAAAAGGATTTTTGTCATGTACCGTACTATTAGTAAACTGTATTCGTCAATAATAATACTTACTGTGTACCTATTTGCACACAAACCTCATCGAAGAGGGAGCGAGTCGGATCAGACCCGACCATACCATCTATTTCGTCTTCAATCTCCATACCGTTTGAGGGTTAATATTGTTCAGCGAGGTAGGGCAGAGGTCGAGGTGCTTCAACCGTTCGCGGAACAGGATTTGCATTGCGACACTGCCACGACAGCAACAGCGCGGATAGCTCAAGATCGCATATGTTGCGGACCAAACTAACGCGGACAGATTTTAAGGCCCAAACGTAATTAACAGAACCGGCTTAGAAGTAATGAACCCAATACTCGAGAGAGCGACTGTGAAGCACCGTAGGTCGCTGCAAGCAAAGCGACAGATGGTGCTCAGGAATCAGTCACTGCAGGCTAACGATGAAAATATGTATACTAGCGTGCTGACAGAGAGCCCGCCAGCAAAGATTACGTCAATCAGCTGTTCGTATGGAAGGTGTAGTTAACCGCAGTAGAACAGAACGAGGACGTCACAGTAGAATGCAATGAACCTGCTTCCGCAGATAACAAAACAGGGACAAGATAAAATGTGAACACATTCGTTGGGGAGGAAGAAAGCGCCAACGACAGTTTGAATACCGATAAAAATTTGCGAAAATGAGTTGTCGGGGATTAGTAGTTGGTGTCAACAGATCGATGTACCAAGAGCTAACGTAATGCGAGTAGAAGGATTTCAGAGGCGATTGTGTGATCTAAAAGTTTAAGTAGTAGTGAAAGGAGAAAAAGGGACGTCGAGAATAGGACGCAGTCCGACAGCAAGGAGGAAATGGAAATATTTAGCGCCGCGCCAAGTTAGCGAGCAGCAATTAGCAAGGAGGTGACAAATGGTAATGAAAACGGCTCCCCGCAAAGTAAGCGAGTTGCCAATAATACTGAGATTAATAGTAAGAAAAGAAATACGGTCGCTATGAAGAGAATGGAAGAAGATGAAATTCTCAGCGTTACTGACGAAGTACTCCTGATTAACGAATCGCCAGCAGAACAAACTGTTGTCAGTAGGCCGGAAGAAGTAGAACAGACGATTGTTTATAAATTTCTGATGCTCACGTAGACTACACATTTACGAAGTATGGGTACACGTCCTTAGAGCCAAAGTAAATAAATGACTCTTCAAATGTAGAGCCTGAAGTGAAAGAAAAAGGACTAATGACATTTGGAGCAAACCGTCACCATGAGTATTTAAGAACAGACAAAAGATCGGAGAGGAAATTAACATGTGTCTAAGAAAGGCGTTATGTCAGAACCGAATAGTGATCCAGAATGGTCAGATATAGAAGATGGCTCTGGTGACGAATATATTGAAGTAACAGAAGCCGAGGACGGCCTGACGAAATGCTGTTTTGTACCACCAGATGACGTAAAAATGTTCAAATATGTGTGAATTCCTAAGGGACCCAAACTGCTGAAATCATTGGCCCCTAGACATACACAGTACTTAAACTAACTTATGCTAAGAACAACACACGCACCCATCCCGAGGGAGGGGCCGCACAATAAGTGACATGGCGTCCTAGACCGCCCTAGGCGCCCTAGTACTGCAGTAGATAACGGCTACCTACGGATAATGGCTCGGAGGAACCGTGACAGTAACGCCACCGTGTTGAATAATGCTTTTCGTGCAACCACAGGACGTCGTGTTACGACTTAAACTATCCGCAATAGGCTGCATGATGCGCAACTTCACTCCCGACGTCTATGGCGAGGTCGATCTTCGCAACAACGACACCATGCAGCGCGGTACAGATAGGCCCAACAACATGCCGAATAGACCGCTCAGGATTGGCATCACTTTCTCTTCACCGATGAGTGTCGCATATGCCTTCAACCAGACAATCGTCGGAGACGTGTTTGGATGCAGTCCGGTCAGGCTGAACGCCTTAGACACACTGTCCAGCGAGTGCAGCAAGGTGGAGGTTCCCTGCTGTTTTGGGGTGGCATTATGTGAGGCCGACGTACGCCGCTGGTGGTCATGGAAGGCGCCGTAACGGCCGTACGACACGTGAATGCCATCCTCCGACCGATAGTGCAACCATATCGGCAGCATATTGACGAGGCATTCGTCTTCATGGACAATTCGCGCCCCCGTCGTGCACATCTTGTGAATGACTTCCTTCAGGATAACGACATCGCTCGACTAGAGCGGCCAGCATGTTCTCCAGACATGAAACCTATCGAACATGCCTGGGATAGATTGAAAAGGTCTGTTTATGTACGACGTGACCCACCAACTACTCTGAGGGACGTAAGCCGAATCGCCGTTGAGGCGTGGGACAGTATGGACAAACAGTGCCTCGATGAACTTGTGGATAGTATGCCACGACGAATACAAGAATGCATCAGTGCAAGAGGACGTGCTACTGGGTATTAGAGGTACTGGACCACCACCTCTGCACCGCTGAAGGTCTACATCTACATCTACATCCATATTCCGCAAGCTACCTGACGGTGTGTGGCAGAGGTTACCTTGAGTACCTCTATCGGTTCTCCCGTCTATTCCAGTTTCGTATTGTTCGTGGAAAGAAGGATTGTCGGTATGCTTCTGTGTGGACTTTAATCTCTCTGATTTTATCCTCATGGTCTCTTCGCGGGATATACGTAGGAGGGAGCAATATCCTGCTTGACTCTTCGGTGAAGGTATGTTCTCGAAACTTTAACAAAAGCCCGTACCGAGCTACTGAGCGTCTTTCCTGCAGAGTCTTCCAATGGAGTTCATCTATCATCTCTGTAACGCTTGCGCGATTACTAAATGATCCTGTAACGAAGCGCGCTGCTCTCCGTTGGATCTTCTGTATCTCTTCTATCAGCCCTATCTGGTACGGATCCCACGCTGCTGAGCAGTATTCAAGCAGTGGGCGAACAAGCGTACTGTAATCTACTTCCTTTGTTTTCGGATTGTATCACTGTATGGTGGTACAACATGCAATGTGTGGTTTGCATGAGCAATAAAAAGGGCGGAAATGATGTTTATGTTGATCTCTATTCCAATTTTCTGTACAGCTTCCGGAGCTCTCAGAACCGATATGATGAAAAACTTTTTTTCATGTTTGTATACAAATTTAAAGAAACTTTGGGTTCACCTTGAATTTTAACAGAAATGTTTAGCGCTGTTGCTCTCATTTATAGCACTTCACTATCACTGTATTTAAAGCAACACACAGTCGGCGTTCTTTCGTCGAAATTTCATCAGCTGTCACAATTTTAATCAGATCTAATCAGAAAGTTAAAAGAACAACATGAAATTGCTCTGGCCAGAATTCTCCCATTTAACATTCTTTTGGAAACAGCAGACAACTGCATTATAAATTTATCTAATAGCATTCATACTCGCGCAATAATGATGTATAACGCCACAATTTCTTCTCATATATATATTTATGTCCCCAAATGTAAATACATAAATCTGTTGAACACCCTCCCAAAATATACTGCAGAATTAACCCACGAAATACACTCCCAAAACTTTGCTATTATTTTGCACATAGATTTTTACGCACCAAAACCAATCAAAACTTTAGTCAGGTTTGATGACCTCCATGCACCAAATCCTTGCCGAACAGTAATTACAAATAAATCACATATATCATCCAAACCTTCCAAAATAACATGTTTAAATAACTCTCTGAAATTGCCCCCCCCCCTTCCAAATCTTACGTACCTCTTTCGTACATTATGATATTATATACGTTCGCCGATCTCTGTGCAGCAAGACTTATGCAGCCAATATATACTCTTTTCTTACCCTATTCTGTCACATACATTTTAAATTCATCAACACATTCCATAAAACAGAAATAAAACGCAGAATTCTTCAAACTACACGTGACATTACAATTCTTTACCTACTTATATTTATATACAACCTGTTCTATATATGGGGGTTGAATGAAAAGTAATGCCTCTACCTTCGTTAACTGGGATTAGATGGGAATATTTTAATAAATCACACGCAAAAATAATCCTTAGAATGTGATCTTTAATTACCAATATTCACTTTTCCACATAATCATCAGCTAATTGGATACATTTCTGCCAACGATGAACAAGTGTTCTGAAGCCGCCACGGAAGAAGTCGACACCCTGTTTCCGCAACCACAGTCTCACGGTTCTCTCAACGTCTTGATTAGAAGCATAATGATGTCCCCGCAGATGGTCTTTCATTATCAGGAACAGATCGAAGTCAGACGGTGCTAAATCTGGACTGTATGAAGGATGCCGTACGGTGGAGAGATTCAGTCTCTGATGTTCGGCTGTGGTGGCGCGTGGAGTGTGTGGCTTGGCATTGTCATGTTGTACAGGAAAACACTTCCCTTTACTTTTCGGATCCTCGTTAACAGTCGTTTCAGAGTTAGCAGCGTTCTAATGACACGCTCGGAATTTGTTGTTGTTCTACGATCAAGGAACATGGATAACACCATTTGATTCCCAGAACACTGTGGCCATGATTTCTCCAGCTGAGGGTTGCGTCTTGAATTTCTTTTTCTGGGGCGAGTCTTTGTGTCGATATTACATAGACTGACGTTTCGTCTTCGGGTCGTAATGGTGTACCCACGTTTCGTCTCCTGTCACAATTGAATGGAGAAAGGCGTCACCTTCATTCCCTTAAAGCGAGAGGAGTTCCTGGCAAATTTCAAGCCTGTGCGCTTCCATTTCAGGAGTCAGCATCTGGGGCACCCACCGTGCACAGATCTTCCGATAGCCAAGCAAAGCAATAATGTGAGCCACACGTTCTTGTGAAATGCCGATTGTGCTTGCAATTTCTCTTTGAGTGATACAACGATCGTCCTGAATCAGTCTGTCAAAGTTTTACTTGTGAAACTTGGCGGTTGCAGTCACAGGACGGCCAATTCTTTGTTTGTCACGCAGGTCAGATGGTCCTTCCTCAACATCTTTAAACTTACTGGCCCATCGGCGCACAGTACTCACATCAACACAATCACCACAAACTGGTTAGATTCTCTGATGAATCTCCTTTGGGGTGACACCTCCCGCTGTCAAGAATTCAATGACTGCACATTGCTTAAATCGCATTGACCGACCGTCTGCGCAGGGTTCCATACTTCACACTTTAACAACACAACCGTTCAGTGCTAAAGCTTCCCGCCAACTGGAGCTGTAGAGAAGAAAAAGCATGGCTCTGAGCACTATAGGACTTAACATCTCAGGTCATCAGTCCCCTAGAACTTAGAACTAATTAAACCTAACTAACCTAAGGACATCACACACATCCATGCCCGAGGCAGGATTTTAACCTGCGACCGTAGCGGTCTCTCGGCTCCACACTGTAGCGCCTATAACCGCGAGGCCACTCCGGCCGGCACTACAATGATCATTGAAAATGATCATTTAAATAAAAGCGCATGAAATGCAATCTTATATAAAATTCTACAAGGTTGGCCAAACAATAGTTAAGATGCTCTACAGTACACAGATACCGCCTCTCAAGATCATAGGCAAGTTTCCAAAGATCAAAACATATTTCAGGTTTTAGGTCGTTACGCTCCAAGCAATAAATTCGTTAACACACCATATCCGACAAACATGACAGACGCAGCTACTAACGTACGGTAGATTCATGGGAAGATTACCGAACAACCCGAACCGCAGGTTGCTCTAACCCGCTCCTACTCCACAAGTGAAAAACGGACCACCCTATTTATAAAAAAACACCTTCCCGTGGGTGGGCAAACGGAGAAGAATGGTAGGACGACCCCAAAGCAAAACGGCTGGTGACCTCACCAAGAAAACAAGTAGAATTCAACAAGAGTAAATCAAAGAGTAAATCAAACGACATATCACCAATCACTTAACTTCTAATAAACTGCGATTTCTCGAGAAGACCTGGCGCAGCACCCCCAAATCGCTCTCCCGAACCGTCCGCTGCCAGTCGCTTCAACGGACGCAGGAAGGCGCGCCGATCTCCCGTCTCACGGCGCCGCAGCTCGCACCGGCCAGACCGATGTCGTGGGTTGACTCCTGTTGCTCTCGTGTCGACCGCGAAGTCACTACCACTCGCTATACGCCGCGGCCCACTGGGCTCACGTGGCGACCCCACATGCGCCGACGCTCAAGACGGACGAGTCATCTTGTGTATCAGTGCGCGACCGACCAACCGATCGATCCAACCGCGAATGACCATTGCTTTAGCAAACTCGAGCAGACTTGCGGCCTAACGCGCAGACTCAGATGCAGGCACTAAGCCCCGACCGGGCGACCACTCGCTGACTTGTCTTACTGGAGTAGTGGAAAAACTCTCATTTTGCCGGAAAGGTTGATCCGAACGACAGATATACTAGCACTCCGAACGACAGACAGACACTAACTGCCTAACAAATGAGGACGAGAGACAGACTAGCAAGCTCGGGACGAGAGACTGACCCAGACTGACGGACTGATTGGCGAGCTTATAGCGCCCCTTAAATGCACGTGAACAGGCAACCTTTTCCCTTTCCCACCAGAGGGAGACACCAAAGCTGCGATTGCCACAGTGGCGCCACCGCCAGAAACGGAGGGCGACTGCTTCACACTACGCTCCGCGGCGCGCTCTTCAAAACAGCAATTTTTACCACGGCTCACAGGCATTACTTTTCAGTCAACCTTCGTGTGTGTGTGCGTGTGTGTGTGTGTGTGTGTGTGTGTGTGTGTGTGTGTGTTCGTTCGTTACACGTCTCCACTGTATCAAATCAAACTTGCTACATGACTTGTGTGTGGGGCAACAGTATAGAATGTATTCAAGGGGATATGCACGTAGGTAGGCACAGCTGAGGTGAGAGGGAGGGGGGAGGAGGAGGTGAATAGTGAGAAGGGGGGAAAATGAAATGGACAGAGAGAAGTAGAGGAGAAGATGTACAGGTAGTGATAAGGAAGAGATGGACAAGGAGACAGGAGCAAGAGATGGATAAGGAAAGGGAGAGAGGGGGAAGGAGGAGTTGGACGGAGAGAGGGGAAAGGATTTGGACTTATAGAGGATTGGAAAAAATAAATACGCTAGCAACGTCGAGTTATCTTATAGTAAATAAATAAAACAAATGGCCAAATTCCACGATGATTTGTAACCCACATTAAACTAGCGCGCTGAATCATCTGAGCGTATTCTCATAAAAATGTATGGGATTAACATGTGGAACGTAGCAATCAATATCCACGTAATTTAGTAGCCCCATGTGATCTAGTGAGTGACTCCAGCAGGGGACGGCGTTCCTGGACAAATATGTGGACTCTCCTTCTCGCCGAACGTAGACTTTCATCAGTGTTACAAGTAGTGTTCTATACTGTACTGCGGTATTGGCGTGCTCTCTCCTGTGGAGAAGACTAACACTGATGACAAATTTCATTTGATGTCAGATCAGAACAACAGACAAAAAATTAATGTTGATTATTAAAGGTCTAGAAACGTCTACAGACATTAAAGTAACCTCTGGCGTACCACAGGGGAGTGTTATGGGACCATTGCTTTTCACAATAAATATAAATGACCTAGTAGGTAGTGGCGGAAGTAACATGAGGCTTAACGCGGATGATGCTGTAGTATACAGAGAAGTTGCAGCATTAGAAAATTGCAGCGAAATGCAGGAAGATCTGCAGCGGATAGGCACTTGGTGCAGGGAGTGGCAACTGACCCTTAACATAGATAAATGTAATGTATTGCGAATACATAGAAAGAAGAATCCTTTATTGTATGATTATATGACAGCGGAACAAACACTGGTAGCAGTTACTTCTGTATGCGTACGGAACGATTTGAAGTGGAATGATCGTATAAAATTAATTGTTGGTAAAGAGGGTGCCAGGTTGAGATTCATTGGGAGAGTCCTTAGAAAATGTAGTCCATCAACAAATGAGGTGGCTTACAAAATACGCGTTCGGCCTATACTTGAGTATTGCTCATCAGTGTGGGATCGGTACCAGGTCGGGTTGACAGAGGAGATAGAGAATATCCAAAGAAGAGCGGCGCGTATCGTCACAGGGTTATTTGGTAAGCGTGATAGCGTTACGGAGATGTTTGGCAAATTCAAGTGGCAGACTCTTCAAGAGAGGCGCTCTGCATCGCGGTGTAGCTTGCTGTCCATGTTTCGAGAGGGTGTGTTTCTGGATGAGGTATCGAATATATTTCTTCCCCCTACTTACACCTCCCGAGGAGATCACGAATGTAAAATTAGAGAGATTCGAGCGCGCACCGAGACTTTCCGGCAGTCGTTCTTCCCGCGAACCATGTGCGAGTGGAACAGAAAAGGGAGGTAATGACAATGGCACGTAAAGTGCCCTCCGCCACACACTCTTAGGTGGCTTGCGGAGAATAAATGTAGATGTAGAAAGGTACTATATGCGTAGGTGCAAATTAGTTATCAACAGACGTCGGTTATTGCGTCTGCTGCGGCTATTACTTAGTTCCAAGTTTTGTTCACTACGTAATATCATTAGGACATAGTTTTCACTTCCAACACAACTAAATCATCTACGTGTTCATTATCACAGAAGAGATTTTCTAGAAGTGGGACATTAATCAATATAAACTCATCGAAAAGTTCCGACAACACGATGTCACTATTAGGCTGATAACTGTACACGACATCTTCGAAAAAAATCGCTGAGAAATTATGCATTCAAAGAACATACAAATAAGATACTCACCACTTGTGTGCAAGTTCTTCTGATGCACATTCCATGGATGCACATCGGCACATCCAATCGCGGCTCTTATAGCTTTCGAGATGCGGTAAACAACGTCCAGTAACTGTGAGAGGACAGGACGTCTCAGATGATCTGTTGCCAGCGTTTCCAGGTCCCATTCCACGCCGTCCAACCTTTCAAAATAAAGTATGGTCACCTGATGTAAGAGATGATACACTACTGGTCATTAAAATCGCTACACCACGAAGATGACGTGCTACAGACGCGAAATTTAACCGACAGGAAAAAGATGCTGTGATATGCAAATGATTAGCTTTTCAAAGCATTCACACAAAGTTGGCGCCGGTGGCGACACCTAAAACGTGCTGACATGAGGAAAGTTTCCAAGCGATTTCTCATACACAAACAACAGTTGACCGGCGTTGCTGGTGAAACGTTGTTTTGATGCCTCGTGTAAGGAGGGGACGTGCGTACCATCACGTTTTCGACTTTGATAAAAGTCGGATTGTAGCCTATCGCGATTGCGGTTTATCATATCGCGACATTACTGCTCGCGTTGGTCGAGATCCAATGACTGTTAGCAGAATATGGAATCGGTGGGTTCAGGAGGGTAATACGGAACGCCGTGCTGGATCCCAACGGCCTCGTATCACTAGCAGTCGAGATGACAGGCATCTTACCCGCATGGCTGTGTAACGGATCGTGCAGCCATGTCTCGATCCCTGAGTCAACAGATGGGGACGTTTGCAAGACAACAACAATCTGCACGAACAGTTCGACGACGTTTGCAGGAGCATGGACTATCAGCTCGGAGACCATGGCTACGGTTACCCTTGATGCTGCATCACAGACAGGAGCACCTGAGATGGTGTACTCAACGACGAACCTGGGTGCACTAATGGCAAAACATCATTTTTTCGGATGAATCCAGGTTCTGTTTACAGCATCGTGATGGTCGCATCCATGTTTGGCGACTTCGCGGTGAACGCACATTGGAAGCGTATATTCGTCATCGCCATACTGGCGTATCACCCGCCGTGATGATATGGGGTGCCATTGGTTACACGTCTCTGTCACCTCTTGTTCGCATTGACGGCACTTTGAACAATGGACGTTACAGTCCATATATGTTACGACCCGTGGCTCTATCCTTCATTCGATCCCTGCGGAACCCTACATTTCAGCAGGATAATGCAGGACCGCATGTTGCAGGTCCTGTACGGGCCTTTCTGGATACAGAAAATGTTCGACTGCTGCCCTGGCCATCACATTCTCCAGATCTATCACCAATTGAAAACGTCTGGTCAATGGTGGCCGAGCTACTGGCTCGCCACAATACGCCAGTCACTACTCTTTATGAACTGTGGTATCGTGTTGAAGCTTCATGGGCAGTTGTACGTGTACACGCCATCCAAGCCCTGTTTGACCCAATGCCCAGGCGTATCAAGGCCGTTATTACGGCCAGAAGTGGTTGTTCTGGGTACTGATTTCTCAGGATCTATGTACCCAAATTGCGTGAAAATGTAATCACATGTCAGTTCTAGTATAATATATTTGTCCAATGAATACCCATTTATCATCTGCATTTCTTCTTGGTGTAGCAATTTTAATGGCCAGTAGTGTTTTCTAAATCTAACAATCTGACTAGGTGTCAGGACACAACTTTCAGGAATTTGAATAATAGCATGTTTGGAAATTTATATTATATTTTCTACCAGTTTCAATCGTAACAAATATTTTCACTGTAAGACTACATCAACAAAAGAAACGAACAATGTGCACGCAGGATAAAACAAATAACTCGTAGAGGTGATGAAGTTAAACATATGGAAGTACATTATGTGGATAAGCAATTCAACTTCCAACTCGATAAACTGAAAGCCATAAGAAACGGAGAATGTTTACAAAACCACTTACAGCAGGCCATGATTACGATACCAGCGCAATATTGACTTCAAAACACTCAGACTGATAAATCATTAAGTTAATAAGACAAGGATCGACCTCTCTTCACACGACTGCACCGAGGAGCGTATGTACATATAACAGATGTAGATATCTTAAAATCCAAAGATCACATTTCTGTATTCTGTTCGTGTTAGATATAAAGATATATATTGTCAGCCATCAATAAAATGCAGACTGTGGAGGTCAATCTCTGAAAGCACATCATAGTTACGTTGCGTTTATGTCGTTGACAGTATAAAGACACATCGTAGCAATAATACAATGTGCAGTGAAAAATGTGTTCCAATGTTCGCCTGTTGTATATACTTTCACTGTGTGGGTACAAAGCAGTGGGATACATCCATCTATAGTCCAGAATAGTATAGAATTATGTGAGGAACTTGTTACGAAGTCGCGTTTAATTTACTAATATAGGACAGTATAATTAATGGACGTCTATTGAAACGAGTACCTCATAGAGCTTATCTTTAAACGCAGAATCTAGATGCTTTGCATTGGAAAGATCTGTTATTAGTACTTAATTTGCGTTACATACATCAATAAAATATTGTCACAGTAATGAAACGTTGACTATGACGTTCGTCAGGAGTAACTTGTATCAGCCATCTTGCTGAATATAATATACGAGGGTAATCCCAAAAGCAAGGTCTCCTATTTTTTATAAGTACATAGACCTGGTTAGTTCTACAATGGTTTACATCAGTTTACAGCTTGAACATTTAGCTATTTTTTGACATATTCACAATTTCTGCCGATGCATTTTTGGAGACGCTGTGGCAGTTTTCGTATGCCCATGTCGTTCCAGCTCGCCGCCGTGCTGTTCAGAAAGTTACGAACCTCTTCTTTCACTTCGTCGTCGCAGCTGAGTCGCTGGGACCACAATTAACGCTGACAGGTACTGTGAGACTCTGAAAAACTCAAACGGGCAATTCAGAACCGGAGAAGAGGAATGTTGAGCAACAGCGTACACATTCTATACGACAACGCTTGACCACACATCGCTCGGCAAACCGTTGCTCTCCAACAACAGTTTCAGTAGAACATACTCACCCACCCAACCTATAGTCCTGACTTGGCGCCCAGTTCCATAGGTTAAAAAAACATTTGGCCGGAAAGCCATTCAGGTCCGACGACGAGGTGAAAGAAGACGTTCATAACTTTCTGAACAGCATGGCGGTGAGCTGGTATGATATGGGCATACAAAAACGGCCACGGCGTCTACAAAAATGCATCGACAGAAATGATGATTATGTCGAAAAATAGCTAAATGTTCAAGCTGTGAACTGATGTAAATAAACAGGTCTATGTACTTATAAAAACATAGGAGACCATACTTTTGGGATTACCCTCGTAATATAATTTCACTTATATATGTGTAAACCGAGATAAATTTGTAAAAATTACTACTTTGTAATATGTCTCTCTTGAAGAGCGCGAAATATACGTAGTGTGCTCAATCTAGACGTCTACCTTCACATAACCTACACCTTGGGCTACAAACAGTCTCGACCTCACGAATGTCATGAGCGAGGACACGAGTGATGTCTCTCTTAGAACTCAGAAATCACACTTTGTAGATATGTAGGTGCTACAAATACTATGAGTTGGTGACTTACAGTTACTGAAAAACTACAGAACTGAAAATACACAAGCAGAGCAACAATACCACACCAATAAATAAAGCTCAATTAATTGATAACAATGTAAAAAAATCACACATATAGTTTTAAATTCACTTGATATATTCAAGCAAAACGTGAAAGAATGAAAGCTATAGGCATATTACATAAAACAGGAAGATACATACAAGTATTATTAAGTTCATTACAGCAGCTGAAATAGTCATTAATGAATACGTAGTCACTGACGGTCTGTCATATTTCATCTAAATATGTCGCCTTGATCATCTGGACAATCAGAAATAAGATGGTACATCCCGAAAAGTCTATGATAAACTTTTAACAGAATCGGCCGTGTACCCGCGTCGTGTCAGACCACTGGCAGCTGAGTCGTTGCGACAGACACGGGAGCGAGGTCTGACAGCTGTAATTTTCGTGCCTTTGGTAAAGGTTAAGCGAGCACGTGATGCTACCCCACCTACTTAGATTTTCGCACTGACACATATTATTTTAATAATATACTATGGTGAAGAGCGTTGAAAGATACTTCGTTGTTTTTTTTTCTGGAACGTAATCACTCTCTGAGAAGTAAAAAGTGCACACTCTTGCACCGCAAATTCCTGCCTGCAATTTTATTAAACTTGTGACACTCTTCATTTAGTGTTAAATGTGGCAGGTGCGTTTGTTGGCTCCTAGCCAGTGAAGGAACCAATATTCTGAAATACAACAGTGCATCGGAAAGACCTATTAATAGAGTTTTTATTGCTCTATTTGACTTTTTATTAGTGCTGAAGTATGTGGGGGCTCAGGAGTCGAACTCTGGTGGAAGCAAAAGTCAATAATTTCACCATTAGTCATTTAGTTTCTTCATTAAGCAAGCAACAGGAAGAGCACAACATTTTTAAAATAAATTCTTCCCTAGAAATAGTGCTATAATTACGTCACGAATGTAAGTTCAGTGCAAATGGTCCAAATGGCTCTGAGCACTATGGGACTTAACTTCTAAGGTCATCAGTCCCCTAGAACTTAGAACTACTTAAACCTAACTAACCTAAGGACATCACACGCATCCATGCCCGAGGCAGGATTCGAAACTGCGACCGTAGCGATCGCGCCGTTCCGGACTGAAGCGCCTAGAACCGCTCGGCCACCGCGGCCGGCTTTAATCTGTGGTGTAGCAACCTAGTTTTAAGTACAACTTGTCGGTATTTGAAACAACGCCACGGGAAACGTTGTGTTGGCTGCCACTGGCTGGTAAGCTTAGTGCGATGACATGCAAGTTGTAGCAACATGTACACAAAAGGACTGGAAGATGGGTAACTGTGCTCATAGAAACCTGAATCGTGCAGTGGTAATACCTGGAGAGGACAGGACGTTGTCACCACGGGAATGCGTGAACCGTGTAATAGCTACTTGACTGAGGGCTGGCAATTGACCACGAATAAAGAAAAGTGTGAAGTTATTCACATGAGTACTAAAAGAATTCTACTAAATTTCGATTATGCGATAGGTCACACAAATCTGAAAGCTGTAAATTCAACTAAATACTTAGGGATTACAATACAAATACCCTAACTTGGAACAATCACATAGATAATGTTGTGGGTAGAGCCAACCAAAGACTGCGATTCATTTGCAGAGCACCTAGAAGATGCAACAGGTCTACTAAAGAGACTGCTTACAACACATATCTGCCCTATTCTGGAGTACTGCCGAACGGTATGGGATCCACATCAGATGGGACTGACGGTTTACATCCAAAAAGTATAAAGAAGGGCAGCTCGTTTTGTATTATAACAAAGTAGGGGAGAAAGTGCCACAGATAAGATATGTGAATTGGAGTGGCAATCATTAAAACAAAGGCCTTTTTCGTTGTGACAGGATCTTCTCATGAAGTTTCAGTCACTAGTTTTCTCCTCCGATTGTGAAAACATTCTATTGGCACGAACCTACACACAGAGATATGATCATCATGATAAAATAAGAGAAATCAGGGCTCCCACAGAAAAATTTAAGTGCTCATTTTTACCACGTGCCGTTCGAGAGTGGAAGTAGAGATACAGCTTGAAGGTGGTTCATTGAACCCTCTGCCAGGCGCTTTACTGTGAATAGCAGAGTAATCATGTAGATGTAGAAAAAGCTGTCCCACCTTCTCCTAAACTACCTGAACAATGGTGTTTCCCTCCCTGTCTCTCTGCAGCTCCCTAAACAGCCACACCATCAACCACCACTGCTCTCATACAAACTAAGCATGGCCAACCTCTTTAACAACCACCAGCCTTTACCACTGCCTCCCAGACCAAGAATAACTCATAATCACGAGATCCAGTCACAACAGTACATTATCCTCAACCTCTTGTCTAAAGCACTCTCCTCTACTGAATGATCTTACTATGCAAAGGTCTCACTTTCAGTCCTAAACCTGCATTAGATCATGCTGCTTTGGAGAAGGACTTACTTTCTGTCACATGTAATGTCCTGAAGCCGTACAAATAGCTGTGAATTTTGAGACAGATCCATTCACAGTACAGCAGCCTCCCCTCTGGACTGGGAGCTAGGGCGTCGCCAGGCTGCTGCCGGGGCGTTGGCCCATTGACAGACCGCCGACCGCTGCTCGGCGTGACGTCAGCAACATAGGGTGCTGACACGTGTAGCTCTTACCAGGGTGCAGGCCAGCCGGCTGCCACGCAAGAGTGGAGCCTGACTGCCTCACATTCTCAGCTACATGGTGCGTAATTCAAGTCTACCGCATTCAGCCGCTCAACAGAGTGGTGTTAGTAGTGAGAGGCTACAGTGGAGGGAGTACCACTGCCCACAGCAAGACGACTGAACTGCAGCCTGCAGTATCTTTGTTGGGGGGGGGGGGGGGGTGAAAGTGTCAGTGGAAACTTTCTTTTGTGAGGCTCGAGGACCCGATGGTCGTCTCCCAGTTTCAGAGCTATTCTAAAAATCAATGGTTAGATGCAGTGCGATGTGCACAGTGTAATATACTTGGGCACTCTGCCCCTTGTGCCAAGTCTGTGGCTGTTGTTCGTTTGACGTGTCATCACTTTGGCCATATGGCAGGACAATGCAGGGAGTCAAGGTGGTTCATGATTAGACATAAGAAATAACTGTGGCAGTTTGAATAACTAAGGAGTGCTCTTGTTATAGTTGGGTTGTTATTGTCGAGCTCATAACTGTGAGTACGGATGATGCAATGGCGAAATCAGAGAAACTGGTGAGAAAGCTATGTAATCAGTGGTTGATAAGATAGCACGTTTAAGAGCAGAGAATACATTTGTGAATAATAAGCTAGTTGAGAAGGGTGAGGATTGGTACCGTTGAAATCGGTGGGCTGGATGTAGCTGTGGCAAATCTTGTTACTCCCTTTCTTAGTAGTTCGTAGGAGGAGGTGCTTCCATTACTGAAGGATCTCTTGTAATCGGCTAACACAGCGGTTGGTCAGACAAACCGTTTTTGCAGATAGCAAGATTGCGTTTGTCAGTAAAAGTGAAGTCATTTGTGTTATCACAAAGGCACTGGACTTTTTTTTTTTTTGTTATGGGTTTAGGGCGCACAACTGCTACGGTCGTAAGCGCCCATTCCCGAATGTTAAATCAGCAGCAATGGGAGCGAAACTCAAAAAGGAGGGAAACTAGAAACAGAAGGAAATCTTAGAAAACAACTGTTGAAGGAGGGGGGGGGGAGGTTCTTTTCCCCAAAAAAGATCTTCGAGTGACCGATGTCATCTCACTGACACGGGTAAACTCAAGGACGCGATCGGCTGAACGCGTGTCATCTGCTAAAACGGAAGATATATCAAGCGACAGCTGTAAACGGGCGCGTAGCGGATTAAAATAGGGGCACTGAAGTAAAAGGTGTCTCACCGTCCACAGTTGAGAGCAGTGGGGACAAAGCGGGGGAGGATCGCCACCTAAAAGATGTCCTTGGCTAAAAAGACAGTGCCCTTGCCCTTTCCGAACCCTAGTTAAAAGCCCAGGAGGAAGAGGACCAAGCACAGGGAAGAGGTCTTCCGACCCATAATTTATTGTCGGGAAGTGTAGACCAATTCGTGTGCCACGAAAGAGCAACACGACGACATAAAACGCTCTGCAGATCGGCAAAGGAAACCATGCGAACTGCGGGCCGACGAAGAGAGACCACAGCTTTGCCGCTACATCGGCTGCCTCGTTTCCACGGATACCAACATGCCCTGGGATCCAGAGGAATGCCACAGAGACGTCCCTCAAGTGGAGCAAGTGGAGACAGTCCTGAAACCCGTGGGCCATAGGGCGGACGGGATGAAGAGTTTGGAGGTTGAGGAGAGAGCTGAGCGAATCCGAGCATATAATATACTGTAGCCGCTTTTGGCGACTGATGTACTGGACAGCCTGGAGAACAGCGCAAAGCTCCGCAGTAAAAACCGAACACCGGTCGGGAAGCCGAAATCTATTAGGTGTATCACCAACAATATAGGCACTCCCAACAACAGATGTGATTTTTGACCCGTCACTGTAAGCAAATGTGGCATCCTCCATTTGTACGCGTGGAGCAGGAAATTCCCGACGATAAACTAGGGGGGAGGGGGGGTGTACTATCCTTGGGAAGCTGACACAGGCCACGGAGCAGGCAGGTCCGGGGACGATGCTAAGGCGGCGCCGTACCCCCATTTGTCAAGGAAGTTTTAGGGAAGTGGAAGGAAAGAGAACGAAGCAGTTGACGGAAGCAGACTCCCGGTAGTAGTAGAGAGGAAGATTGGCCTACACACCCTAAATCCAAGGAGGCGTCGAAAAAAAGGGAATGGGTCGGATGAGCAGGCATGGAAGACAGATGACTAGCGTAACGACTCAGTGGGACAGCTCGCTGATTGGACAGCGGAGGTTCATCAGTCACAGCGTATGGGCTCTCCACGGGGCTGGTGTAAAAAGCTCCAGATGCTAAACGCAGTCCACGGTGGTGGACAGAGTCGAGACGCCGAAGAGTAGATGGCCGTGCAGAGGAGTAAACTATGCTTCCATAGTCCAGTTTCAAGTGCACTAAGGTGTGATGTAGGCGCAGGAAGACCACTCTGTCCGCTCCCCAGGAGGAACCACTCAGAGCACAGAACGTGTTGAGGGATCGCAGACAGCGGGCCGAAAGATATGAAACGTGGGAGGACCAGCACAGTTTTCTGTCAAACATAATGCCCAAGAATTTGGCGACGTCCGCGAACGGAAGGTCAACAGGCACTAGACGTATGGAAGGCGGAGGAAACTCCGTACGACGCCAAAAATTTACACAGACGGTCTTACAGGGAGAAAAGCGGAAGCCGGTTTCGATGCTCCATGAGTGGAGGCGATCGAGACATCCTTGAAGACGTCGTTCAAGAAGGCTGGTCCGTTGAGAGCTGTAGTAGATCGCAAAATCGTCGACAAAGAGGGAGCCCGAGACATCGGGAAGGAGACAATCCATAGTTGGATTTATGGCGATGGCAAACAGTACAACACTTAGCACGGAGCCCTGGGGCACCCTGTCTTCTTGGGAGAAATTACGGGAGAGAGTAGTGTTAACCCGCACCTTAAATGTGCGCTCTGTCATAAATTCACGGATGAAAAGGGATACCTGACCTCTAAAGCCCCAAGAAAACAGTGTGCGGAGGATGCCAGTTCTCCAACAGGTATGGTATGCCCTCTCCAGATCAAAAAATACAGCTACCGTTTGGCGTTTCCTGAAAAAAATGTTCATGACGTAAGTGGAGAGAGCAACAAGATGGTCAACTGCGGAACGATGCTTTCGGAAACTGCATTGGGCAGGTGTTAAAAAGTTTCGTAACTCCAGCCTCCAGCCTAAACGTGAATTCACCATATGCTCCAAAACCTTATATACTCTACTCGTGAGAGAGATGGGGCGATGTTTGTCCTTTCCAATTCCGCTGCTCGTTTCTTCGGGAGAAAGGAGGGCGGGTAATTTGAAGAGCTCGAAATCTCAGCAAAGTGTTGACCCAATGACTTAGAAATTGAAACTAGGTCCACTAAGATATCATACGCGACAGTTAGCACAGAGGTCGGGGAGAAACTAGAAGTGCCGGATAACCGTCGAATGCGGCCCCAAACTACAGATGAGGGAGTGAAGGTGTTAAAGGAACTGGTAAAGAAGTCCCAGCTTGCCTTCTTGCTATCGCAGATGATGCGACGGCATCGCGCTTATAGCGGATACAGGTGGCCAACGTAGGATGGTGGTGGAAAACGCGAAAAGCACATCTCCGCTCGCATATTGCGTCACGGCACGCCTCGTTCCACCAAGGAACTATGGGGGGAGGGGTGGGGGGGAAAAAGTGAGGTACGAGGTATTGAACTTTCCGCGGCTGTAAGAATAACTTCCATAACATGATTAACCTGATCGTCGATGCTAGGAAATTGACTGTCATCAAATGTTGCTAGAGAGGAAAAAAGTGTGCAATCGGCATGGGAAAACTTCCAGCGTCTTGGGCGCATAGATAGCAGTTGTGGCTGTAATTGAAGGACATATGGAAAATGGTTACTCGAGTGTGTATCAGCAAGAGCGAATCATACAAAAGCCGGCCGCGGTGGTCTAGCGGTTCTAGGCGCTCAGTCCGGAACCGCGCGACCGCTACGGTCGCAGGTTCGAATCCTGCCTCGGGCATGGATGTGTGTGATGTCCTTAGGTTAGTTAGGTTTAAGTAGTTCTAAGTTCTAGGGGACTTATGACCACAGATGTTGAGTCCCATAGTGCTCAGAGCCATTTTTTAATCATACAAAGCGCCGAGCTCGCCGAAAAGTACCGACCGAAAGGTCCAAATGAGAATAGGTTGATGTGGAGGCAGGCAAAAATGTAGGTTCCCCAGTGTTGAGGCAAACATGATCCGCTTGGTGGAAGAGGTCAATCAATAGGGAGCCTCGCGGACAAGGACGTGGAGATCCCCAAAGCAGGTGGTAGGCGTTGAAGTCCCCAACCAGCAAATAGGGGGGCGGGAGCTGACCAAGGAGATGAAGGAGATTGGCTCTTGCCATTGGTGTGGACAACGGAACGTGTATGGTACAAAGAGAGAGGGTGTAACCAGAAAGGGAAAGACGTACAGCGAAGGTTTGTAAGGAACTGTTTCAGGAGATTGGGTGATAATGGACAGTATCATGGAGAAGAATTTTAAGTCCCACGTGTGCCGGAGTGCCATCAGCAGAGGGGAGATCAAACTGGACCGATTGGAAATGAGGGAAGACAAAGCGATCATGGGTATGTAGGTTTGTTTCCTGAAGATAGAAGACGACCGGGGAGTATGATCGTAGGAGGATTGGTTGTTTGGGGGCAGCTCCTGCCACCAGTAATCGGCTGGTTGAGCGGCTGCCAGCAGTGCGTTTCGGCGACATGGAAGACGGCCGAGGGCGGCTACGGCTGGGTGGCCCTGAAGGGAGACACGCTGTGGCGGAGAAGGAGAGGAACTTTGTTTCTGTTTGTACTGTTCACGGGTCTTCAGCTGGGTGCAGTCGTTTTCAAACCACGATATTTTGACAGTGTTCCTGGCCGCCATCTTCAGGTGATACCAGCAGAATGAGCGTCTCTGCTGAATCTCCTCCACTTTATACTGTGATCGCTCCCCACCCATAACCCCGCATCATGCCACATTGGGCGCTGCGTGGAGTGCTGGAGCGAAGGGGTGGGCTGCTGGCTGCTGGATGCGAACTGTGGACCATCAGATGTCCTGTGGCATTCGTCAGGCGCGGAAGTCGCTTTGAGTTGGCGTTGTGCTTTTAGTTGGCTGAGTGCTGGGTCACAGGCTTTGCTGAGGTTGAACCCGGCGTCTCTGTTGATCAGCCCATCAGCTACACGTATTTCAATCGTCTTCTTCAGAACACAGTCCCAAAAAGACGAGGTCTGCCGTAAATCTTCCGTTTGCCGTAAAACGTCCGTTTTCGGCAGGCCTCGTCTTTTTGGGACTGTGTTCTGAAGGAGGCGGTTGAAATACGTGTAGCTGATGGGCTGATCAACAGAGACGCCGGGTTCAAGCTCAGCAAAGCCTGGGACCCAGCACTCAGCCAACTAAAAGCACAGCGCCGACTCAAAGCGACTTCCACGTCAGACGAAGGCCACAGGATATCTAATGGTCCACAGTTTGCATCCAGCAGCCGGCAGCCCACCCCTCCCCACCACCACTCCACACAGTGCTGCGTGCGGCATGGCGCGGGGGAAGGAGTGGGGAGCGATCAGAGTATAAAGGGGAGGAGATTCAGTGGAGATGCTCAGTCTGCAGGTATCGCCTGAAGATGACGGCAAGGAACGCTGTCGAAATATCGTGGTTTGAAAACGACTGCACCCGGCTGGAGACCCGAGAACAGTACAAACAGTTAATTCGCCAGAAAAGCCTAAGACCGCACAACTATGTTTCTTATGAGCCTCCTTGGAAACAGGGCGTTGAGAAGAGGGAGGAATTGATGGCTGTGAGGTCAGGGTGCGTAAAAAATCTTCGCGAGTAGACTCTTTTTTGGAAGTCCGGGCGTCCGATTTTGGGGCCTGTGATTTACCAGGAGCCAATGAAGGGTGAGTCTTAGAGTGAGCAGGTGATAGTGGGGAGGTTGAAAGGGCGATCTTTGGGCTGGCCGATCTGACGACCGTGGCGCTAAAGGTGAGATCGCCAGTCTGCATGGCTACCTCCTTAGTAGGCTGAGGATATGCAAGGACAGTGGTATATTTACCTGCTGGGAGCACAGTGGGCTTTCTACTGGTGAATAACTTACGAGCAGCAAGTATAGACACCTTTTCCTTCACTCGGATTTCCTGAATAATTTGTTCATCTTTGAAAACAGATCAATCTCCAGAGGAAGCAGTGTGGCCACCCATACAGTTGATGCAATGAGGGGATGGAACTGGACAATCACCCTCATGGGTATCCCTGCCACATGGAACGCATTTGGCCAGATTGGAACACAACTGGCTAGTATGATTAAACCACTGACACCGATAGCAACGCGTAGGGTTGGGGATATAAGGGCGAACTGAAATTATCTCATATCCTGCTTTAATGTTCGATGGAAGTTGAACTCTATCAAATATCAAGAAGAGAGGAAGGGGCGGTAACAAGTCCTTGTCAACCATTTTCATGACTCGATGTACAGTCGTTACGCCCTGGTCTCACACATGTAATTTTGAATGTCCTCGTTGGATAATCCGTCGAGTGAGTATGTATAAACCACCCCGCATGATGAATTTAAAGTACGGTCTGCCTCCACCCGGACAGTGAAGGTGTGTAGCAGTGTAGTTCGCAGCAATTTTAGTGCCTGTAGGGCACTGACTGTTTCTAACAACAAGGTGACATTTCGTAATCGGGAACAAGCCTTTACAGGACCTGCACTTGTGTCGACACCTTTCTGAATAATGAAAGGGTTGACTGAGGAGCAGTCTTGACCTTCGTCAGACCGAGAAACAACTAGAAACTTTGACACTGATGGAAGAATTGTCCATGACTGAAACTCATCTAGCTTTCTCTTGCGGGCAGAAGTTGTAGAGGAAACCATTGCGAAAGTATCCCCAATGATTACCGGCATCTCCGATGGCGCACCTTCCTCATGGGGGGCCCTCTCTGAGGGCAGTACCTCCTTAGGTGATTGTCCACACCTCCCGAGAAACTGACAGAGGAACCAATCGGCGCGTTCGGAAGGTACCAGCTCGGGTAACCACTCCTCCCTGGCCTTTTCTAAGGGTACGTACATGTCCTACCTGTCTTCCCAGGGCGGGGAATTACGCGTTACCCTGTCACCAGCTACGTGTTGGAATGCGGGGGATAGCCCTGAGACACCCACAGGGAGGAAAGAAAGAGTAAGGGAGGAACAAGTAATGGGAAAGAAGGGAGGTATGAAACGTGGCAGCGGTGAAGAGGGTGAAGGGAAAAGGCAAAGGAACGAGAAGGACAAAGGGAGGACAGAGACTTTCCAGCATAGAGAGCAAAGAAGAGAAACTACGTCTTACACTCAGAAGCGCCCGCTTCCGGGCTTACACACAAAACATACTCCCAAAAAGAGTGTGAAGGGGAAGGGAAGGGGTGGGGGGAGTGTGGGGAAAGGATCGGGGAGAGGGAGGGATGTGGAAAGACCAGAAAAGAAAGAGAGCTGCACCAGCTCGGGGTCACCATGCACGTATCCACAAAAGAGTTGTGGACCCCCTGGCGGGGCATGGTACTGGACAAGCTGAAAACATTTGAGGAGCTCAGACATGGTTCAGTGCACAGATATAATAAGCAGACGAGTGTGAAGCTTTTATGTGAACAGTCAAGTGTAATTAATTATACCATTAAGGATTTTGTAGACAGGATTCAAAACTTAATGTGCACACATATGGACTAATGCAGAAGAGTGAGACAAACATGTATTGTTACAGGAAGTCGAGCACAGGGCTCTTCTGATGGGTCTGTGTCTAGAAGGGTGCACTATCGGGCACCTAGGGCTGTGCATGCAGCAGCTAGGCTAGCAATGGAAACTGAGGAGACTGATGTTGCAACAGAAATAACATATCGACGAAACTCGTTTGCAGCGAACATAAAGTGCTTTAATTGTGGGATTATGGGGCATGTGCAGAGACGGTGCTGTCAACCACGGAATAATAGAGGTGCAATGAACTATTAGCAATTTTATGAGAACAACAATATGGGTGATATGAACCAGCAGCAATATTGTGGGATATGCAGAGGTGGAAAGTGCTAAAATGGGTGTCGTAGGTGGCAACTATGTTTCTGTTGACCTTGAGAGATTAAGTGGGTAAAAGGCAATGGTATCCAACACGTTATAATATGCCTGTGGTAGGGGATATATGGCCAATTGTTTCAATAATGGTAAATTTTCAGTTGGAAGCAACCAATTTTAGACAAAATGTAGATGTGGTGTCTCATGTAAGCGAGGGCTACAGCATGATCCCTGTTTTAGACTTTAATTACAGCGTGATTCTGATGCAGAATATTCGATAATGCGCTGTGCAACTTACTGGGAAGATATTCTAGCTAAGTTAAGCTACTGTTAATGTTGATCTGTCACGAGGAGAATCTGTTGTCGAAGGCAAACCATATAAACCATGCACAAATACAGTAAGGTGTAATTTCCAAGAAGTAGTGCAACTAGGCACCAAGAAATTGTTTTACGTGAGCAGCAGTACCGGAAAACCAACCATTCCAAGGGGAATTCATACTGCAATGAGCGCTACAGTGGGACTACCTGTCAAAATATGGTGAATGGTAGTGATGCATGTGATTTCCTTGTGAGGATACTTTTGGGAGTATGTTTACTGGGAAACCTTAAGGGAACCGTTTTCGTAAGGACGCAGACATTTTCGTAAGATGACCTGTTTCTGAGGAAATATAAGAATGTCTGCGCATATATTCATCAAGAATATATGGCCGTCAGCCATACAATTTTTTTTATTTTCTACTTGTTTCGGTCTTAGCGACCAACATCATAAGAAGACTGTATCAATAAAAACAAACGAAAAATATGCACGCAGGATAAAACAAATATGTTGTCAAGTTGATCAAAGTAAACATGTGGAAATATTTACCCTAGTACGAAAGTCACGCTGAACAGTTATTACTGACCCGTACAGCGCAAAACGTAGAACACGAAACGCTTTCTGCTGCCCCGACACCATTTTTACTAGAACTGAAGTGGGAGCAACTGCTGCTACCTAGCGGGAACCATGTAAAACTCCAGAGTCTGCTCCTTCCATCAGTTCGTTGTTCACGCACATATCTCAGATAACGTAATAGTTATGATCATCTTAAATCGTATAATTGTTTTCGATACAACCTACATATTGCAACCATGACTCATCAAAGTGATAGTTTCGGTAATACCGATACCTAACTGCACTTCCCTTCTTTGGAATTGGAATTACACTACTGACCATTAAAATTGCTACACCACGAAGATGACGTGCTACAGACGCGAAATTTAATCGACAGGAAGAAGATGCTGTGATATGCAAATGTCTTAGCTTTTCAAAGCATTCACACAAAGTTGGCGCCGGTGGCGACACCTAAAACGTGCTGACATGAGGAAAGTTTTCAACCGATTTCTCGTACACAAACAACAGTTGACCGGCGTTGCCTGGGTGAAACGTTGTTATGATGCCTCGTGTAAGGAGGGGACATGCGTACCATCACATTTTCGACTTTGATAAAAGTCGGATTGTAGCCTATCGCGATTGCGGTTTATCGTATCGCGACATTGCTGCTCGCGTTGGCCGAGATCCAATGACTGTTAGCAGAATATAGAATCGGTGGGTTCAGGAGAGTAATACGGAACGCCGTGCTGGATACCAACGGCCTCGTATCACTAGCAGTCGAGATGACAGGCATCTTATCCGAATGGCTGTGTAACGGATCGTGCAGCCACGTCTCGATCCCTGACTCAACAGATGGGGACGTTTGCAAGACAACAACCATCTGCACGAACAGTTCGACGACGTTTGCAGCAGCCTGGACTATCAACTCGGACACCATGGCTGCGGTTACCCTTGCCGCTGCATCACAGGCAGGAGCGAATGCGATGGCGTACTCAACGACGAACCTGGGTGCACGAATGGCAAAACGTCATTTTTTCTGATGAATCCAGGTTCTGTTTACTGCATCATGATGGTCGCATCCGTGTTTGGCGACATCGCGGTGAACGCACATTGTAAGCGTGTATTCGTCATCGCCATACTGGCGAATCGCCCAGCGTGATGGTATGGGAAGCCATTGGTTACACGTCTCGGTCACCTCTTGTTCGCATTGACGACACTTTGAACATTTCAGATGTGCTACGCTTCATTCGATCCCTGCGAAACACTACATTTCAGCAGAATAATGCACGACCGCATGTTGCAGGTACCGTACGGGTTTTTCTGGATAGAGAAAATGTTCGACTGCTGCCCTGGCCAGCACATTCTTCAGATCTCTCATCAATTGAAAACGTCTGGTCAATGGTGGCCGAGGAACTGGCTCGTCACAATGCGCCAGTCACTACTCTCGATGAACTGTGGTATCGTGTTGAAGCTGCATGGAAAGCTATCCAGGCTCTGTTTGACTCAATGACCAGGCGTATCAAGGCCAGAGGTGGTTGTTCTGGGTACTGATTTCTCAGGATCTATGCACCCAAACTGCGTGAAAATGTAACCACATGACAGTACTAGTATAATATATGTGTCCAATGAATACCCGTTTATCATCTGCATTTCTTCTTGGTGTAGCAATTTTAGTGGCCAGTAGCGTATTACTTCGTCTCGAACTCTGACGGTATTTCGCCTGTCTCTTACATGTTGTCCACCAGATGGAAGTGTTTCGTCGTAGCTGACCGTCCCAAGGACATCAGTTGTTTTGACGGAATGTCATCTGCTCCACAGGCCTTGTTTTAGGGTGATGGCACGCAGAACAAATTTGGAGGAGGAGAAGAGTATAAGATGTTCGATTAGTGGTCGTGACACCCAACGATCTACGTACCCCTGCGCGTAACAGGAGTCGATGCAGTCGGCAGCGACGAGGCAGCGGTGTTCCGTGGTGAACGCCTTGTCCCTGGGCGTGGGTCCCGTGAGCCCCCGGATCACAGCCGGGGCACCGGCGCACTGCCCCACGTCTGTGGGCGGCTGCACCAGGCTTGCGACCGCAGGCACCACGGCCAACAGCGCGTCGAGGTTCTCGCACGTCTCCAACAGCGAGTAAGCTCCTGCGAAACAGTATTCGTACAACTTGAGACCTTAGCTTTTCCCGGAGAATTGAATGTTCAAATAACTTACGGGTTTGCTGCCGGGTGACGTCGTCGAACACCGCCGATATTTCGACAGGAGCACACCCTGCCATTCTCAAGGCACAAATGCAAGGAAGCAGAAATGTGCAAGCAAATTTAATACCTCGGTTCACAAAGGAGAAACAAGGAAGACACCACACACAGAACAAGTGTCAACACAAACAAAGATAACCAACATCAGAAATATCGATAGTTACTATTAATCAACAGGTGAGGTAGCACTAATTCTGTCTCTCTGTTTTTTGATGAGTGACAGAGCCGGATTCCAAGCAGCATTTAAACAAAATCCACCATCTCTGTTAATAAGGTTGCTTGATAGTCTGATTTCAACAGCTTCCTTAATAACACTATCCCAATAGCTGCAATTCCATAGGATGCAATTGCAGAACATCGCCTTGGGAACCGGTCATCCTATGGAATACAACAACACGGAGATTCTGGCTTGCACGTCCAGCTATTGGGATAGTGTTATTAAAGGCCGCTGTTGAAATCAGAATTGTATCTCCGACATCGCTGTGACCGGTAAAAGATCCTGCAAGAACGGGACCAACGACCACTGAAGAGAATGTTTCAACGTGGCAGAACTGCAAACCTTCCGCAAATTGCTGCAGATTTCCATGCTGGCCGCCAACAAGTGGCAGCAAGCGAACCATTCGACGAGACATCATCGATATGGGCTTTGAGAGCCTTAGGCCTACTTGTGTATCCTTGATGACTGCACGACACAAACCTTCAGGCCTCGCCTGGGCCCGTCAATAGCAACATTGGACTGTTGACGACTGGAAACATGTTCCCGGTTTGGAAGAAAATGGTTCTGAGCACTATGGGACTTAACATCTGAGGTCATCAGTCCCCTAGAACTTAGAACTACTTACACCTAACCTAAGGACATCACACACATCCACGCCCGAGGCAGGATTCGAACCTGCGACCGTAGCGGGCACGCGGTTCCAGACTGAAGCGCCTAGAACCGCTCGGCCACACTGGCCGGCCCGGTTTGGAAGAGTCTCGTTTCAAGTTGCATCGAGCGGATGGTCGTGTACGTGTATGGAGGCGACCTTATGAGTCCACGTACCCTGTATGTCAGCAGGGGTCTGTTCAAGCTGGTGGACGCTCTGCAATGGTGTGGGGCATGTGCAGCTGGAGTGATATGGGATCCCTGATACGTGTAGATACGACTCTGACAGGTGACACGTAAGCGTCCTGTCTGATCACCTGCATCCGTTCATGTCCGTTGTGCATTTCGACGTACTTGTGTAATTCCAGCAGGACAATGTGACACCCCACACGTCCAGAATTGCTACAGAGTGGCTCTAGGAACACTCTTCTGAGTTTAAACACTTCCGCTGGCATCCAAACTCCCCATACATGAATGTTATTGAACGTATCTGGGATGCATTGCAATGTGCTGTTCAGAAGAGACTCCACGTACTCTTGCGGATTTATGGACAGCCCTGCAGGATTCATAGTGTCTCCCACTGCACTACATACTAGAGATTCTTGCCCTCCATTCACATATGGTGTGCCGGCTGGAGTGGCCGAGCGGTTCTAGGCGCTACAGTCTGGAACCGCGCGACCGCTGCCGTCGCAGGTTCGAATCCTGCCTCGGGCGTGGATGTGTGTGATGTCCTTAGGCTAGTTAGGTTTAAGTAGTTCTGAGTTCTAGGGGACTGATGACCTCAGAAGTTAAGTCCCATAATGCTCAGAACCATTTGAACATATGGTGCATACTGTAATTAGTGAGCCATGTGTATTCCATACTGGGGCTGCTCACTTATATCGGTAGTAGCCACTTGCAGCAAATATCTCTAGCCTGCTACTGGGCGACAGAAGGATACCTACCCACAAGGGTCAGAGAGCAGCCCCTAGTGGTGACATATGGTCGTGTGCAGCATACTCATGCTCGTGAGCAAAATTGTGTGTAGTTCACAGTCCAATGTTTCCGTGGCTGTGTTTACATCCCTGTGGGCTAAGCATCACTTAAAGTCAGCAGCCTGACATGCTGTGTGTGTGTGTGTGTGTGTGTGTGTGTGTGTGTGTGTGCGTGTGTGAGTGTGGTGGTGACATTGAAACGCCACTTGGAATACGAACTGTCAGCTACTTAACCATTTGAAAGAAGCAAAGTTGTATTAGGAATCCTCCAGGCTGTGGATTTTATGGTGAGAGCCCATTTACAGCTAAGGATAGCAATTTGGAATTTCTGTATCTCCAGCATGCTGACTTTGGAATGGATCCGCAACTTCTTAGTGATGATGATAACGATTATATGGTTCAAATGGCTCTGAGCACTATGGGACTTAACTTCTAATGTCATCAGTCCCCTATAACTTAGAACTACTTAAACCTAACTAACCTAAGGACATCACACACATCCATGCCCGAGGCAGGATTCGAACCTGCGACCGTAGCGGTCGCGCGGTTCCAGACTGAAGCGCCTAGAACCTCTCGGCCACTCCAGCCGGCATAAAGATTAAAACCATCTTAAGTTGTAGAAGAAGAAATTTATTTACTGCTGATTGATACCAGACTGCTTGTCCATTTGAAATCACCCATAAAGTCTTGCTTTACATCAGTCATAAAAGTGGAAAAATGCCCATCAAATCATTAAGTGCGATAGCAGATAACATGCCCTCTACATCTGCTCATTGCTTACTGGCAGAGTGCTCTGAGATTATCTTGGTCGTGAGTTTATCTAATGAGCAACCATCTGAACTCTGTTCCTTATGATCATGTATCTTACGGTAGGTGGCACTGCCATGCTGTAAACTGATAAAGATGGACTTCTGACTGCAGGCAGGTATCATTATTAAAGCGAAAAATCAGGATGCCATGATGGTGTGCATATTCTAATACAATATTGAGAATTTCATAGTGATTCACATATCTATATACATATATTATATACGTAAACACAGCTAACTTTTAAATAGAAAAACTTCACGCTCGTAACCAGTACAGAGACTTTGGGCAGATCATATTTATGGATCGATTGACTCACTTGGCATGTTCTGTAACCTATTAAATAATTTCATACGAATTCCCTCTTCTTGTATATTCACAGGAGAATCTGTCAGAAGTGGGCCAAAGAGTGAGAGAACACAGTCAGCATTGTTGCCAAATTTATTCAAGATGGCGTCGATAGGTATGGCAAGAACAGATTGATGATGTCGCAGATGATGTCATGGTATCCCCTCTCTTCTCGCCCCTACCCCTCCCTCCCACCACCCTCCCCTCGTTTTCCCTCTCCCCTCCCCCACTTGGGAATTGGCGAGAAAATCTAAGTCTATGCTGAGCAGTTGGTGTGGAAGGATCTCTTTAATTCATCATTTGTTGGTATGTGCAGCTGATACCTTGTTGAAAGAATTTTCTTGCATTCACAATGCCGCCAGAAACTGGCAGGAAAAGCTTGGGAAGGAGCAAGTATTATCCCCTTGCGTCAAATAACAACTACATGCCCTAATTACACTGCTACAGATCGTCAATCTATATCAGTTAGAAAAATCGTACACATCTATATGGACAGCTGCAGATGAAAAAGATGTGGCAAAGACCATGAAGCGATACCCCAACGTAGCTAAAAACCTCACCTTAACTCCACCTACTGCTCATAAAAATCGTAAACATCCACTTGTATACTGTATTCAAACATTACGAATGACCTCGAAGGGATATTGATACGTAATCAGCATGGTTTCAGAAAACATCGTTCTTGTGCAACGCAGCTAGCTCTTCATTGGCACGAAGTAATGGCCGTTATCGACAGGGGATCTCAAGTTGATTCCATATTTCTAGACTTCCGGAAAGCTTTTGACACCGTTCCTCACAAGCGACTTCTAATCAAGCTACGGGCCTGTGGGGTATCGTCTCAGTTGTGCGACTGGATTCGTGATTTCCTGTCAGGAAGGTCGCAGTTCATAGTAATAGACGGCAAATCATCGAGTAAAACTGACGTGATATCAGGTGTTCCCCAGGGAAGCGTCCTGGGACCTCTGCTGTTCCTGATCTATATAAATGACCTGGGTGACAATCTGAGCAGTTCTCTTAGGTTGTTCGCAGATGATGCTGTAATTTACCGTCTAGTAAGGTCATCCGAAGACCAGTATCAGTTGCAAAGCGATTTAGAGAAGATTGCTGTATGGTGTGTCAGGTGGCAGTTGACGCTAAATAACGAAAAGTGTGAGGTGATCCATATGAGTTCCAAAAGAAATCCGTTGTAATTCGATTACTCGATAAATAGTACAATTCTCGAGGCTGTCAATTCAACTAAGTACCTGGGTGTAAAAATTACGAACAGTTTCACTTGGAAAGACCACATAGATAATATTGTGGGGAAGGTGAGCCAAAGGT
Organism: Schistocerca serialis cubense; assembly: GCF_023864345.2. NCBI lineage: Eukaryota > Metazoa > Arthropoda > Insecta > Orthoptera > Acrididae > Schistocerca > Schistocerca serialis. Next base: position 162,033,881 of record NC_064643.1, read on the forward strand.
TGCGTTTCATTGGCTGGACACTTAGAAGATGCAACAAGTCCACTAACGAGACAGCTTACACTACACTCGTTCGTCCTCTGTTTGAATATTGCTGCGCGGTGTGGGATCCTTACCAGGTGGAATTGACGGAGGACATCGAAAGGGTGCAAAAAGGGCAGCTCGTTTTGTATTATCACGTAATAGGGGAGAGAGAGTGGCAGATATGATATGCGAGTTGGGATGGAAGTCATTAAAGCAAAGACGATTTTCGTCGCTACGAGATCTATTTACGAAATTTCAGTCACCAACTTTCTCTTCCAAATGCGAAAATATTTTGTTGAGCCCAACCTACATAGGCAGGAATGATTATCAAAATAAAATAAGAGAAATCAGAGCTCGAACAGAAAGGTTTAGGTGTTCGTTTTTCCCGCGCGCTGTTCGGGAGTGGAATGGTAGAGAGATAGTATGATTGTGGTTCGATGAACCCTCTGCCAAGCACTTAAATGTGAATTGCAGAGTAATCATGTAGATGTAGATGTAGATGTAGATGTAGATGTTGTACAGCTACAGATCCAAACATATTGCAAATATCGTGAAATACATTAAGCCAACTCTCCTAAACCTCACCTGCAGAACATAACAACACACAGTACGTACCGCAGACAGAGTGTGTATACCACAAAAAGATATCTGGCAGCACCTTCCAAGAGAGGGACATAAAAATGTATTCATGCACACATCTAACACATGTGGGAGCACACATGGTTTGCGGCTGGCATGCCACAGCACGTACATTCAGCACAGCGTCCAGAGGCCTACTGCCATGTACCCGATCCAGGAGACTGCAAGTGACTCAGTGCAGCGCCTCAAGCGACACCTTGAACTACCACGGTACCTGGACTGCAAGTGTGCCCCACCCAGTAGCCTGTTCGCTAATGACTAAAGCCTCACGCAGACATGCAGGCGGAAGAGGCTCTTGAAGAAATACGCGGCCACCTCTGTTTGCGGGGCTCGCAATATCCCAGGGAACTTTTTGCTAGCGGCGGCTTCTTATGACTGGCAGCTCTGGAACATCAGTGGATCATCAGTACACTGACTGACTAAACTGGAGAGAAACGATGCATCTAAAACGTTACGAACGAAGTGCTTTCTGCCTTGTCACAAAGGCCATCAAGCGCATTTCACAGAACAAATTCCAAGGAAGTCTCTGGTTTGTACAAATGTGTCTTCACACAGAGACCACCTCCAAATCATTACATGTGAAAAAATTCCGTCTGCCAGCGGCCTTGCAGTGGCAGTCTTTACATAAGCAGGTTCTTTGAGAGTGATTCATAAACATTTGTCAGTTTACCCAGCGTCCCATTCTTCTTGGAAGGACAGAGCGCTTAGATAACAGGACCAACAACAGGCGAAGTGCTTCCTGGAAGGGCACATCCACTCTTAAATGCCGCTGGCCGCCTGAAACAACAACAAGGTATGACGCACTTCCTGTCTTTGCACCTGCAAAGCGAAACTTTTTGAGATGTGTTTTTCTGTTGTTCACGAAGTCGGTCTTTCCGGAATATCTCAAAAATACCTGATTCTTCAGTTTCTCATATCGTATTTGTTGATCTAACAGCCCGCGAGCGTACTGCCAGTTCATAGTGTCTAAGGGACACAACATTTAGCCGGTCAGACATGTCGGAATCGTCAGGTGCGCTGACGAACTGAGTTCCTGTGGCGGTCGATTAATATCCCATACCTATGCAGGCTGCTCCCTTCATGGTCCGCGCCCGCAGCCACGCGTTGTTGGTGGCGGAGACTCTAGCGAAGGAGTCTGTTATAGTGTCGTTATAAGTTTGGCGGCCGAAGACTTCCGGCATAAGAAGTCAGCCTCGTTCTGCCAACGGCCTTGTCAAAGAGGGCGGAGGAGCGGATAGAGGTTCAGGGCACTCTCTTGTCCAAGGGGTGGGAAATTGCCCCAAAAGGCGGAAGAATCAGCAATGATCAACGAAATGAGGATGCAGAAGGCAATGGAAACCACTGCATTAAAGCCACGTAACGTGTATCCACAGGACATGTGGCCTGTAATTGAAGAAGTATCATGATGATCTCTCCATTGGCAAAAGATTCCGGAATAGTCCCCCATTCGGATCTCCGGGACGGGACAGCCAAGGAGGAGGTTACCATGAGAAAAAGATTGAATAATCAACGAAAGGTCGGGGCGAGGAATGTCAGAAGCTTGAACGTGGTAGCGTAACTAGAAAATCTGAAAAGGGAAATGCAAAGGCTCAATCTAGATATAGTAGGGGTCAGTGAAGTGGAAGGAAGACAAGGATTTCTGGTCAGATGAGTATCGGGTAATATCAACAGCAGCAGAAAATGGTATAACAGGTGCAGGATTCGTTATGAATAGGAAGGTAGGGCAGAGGGTATGTTACTGTGAACAGTTCAGTGACCGGGTTGTTCTAATCAGAATCGACAGCAGACCAACACCTACAAGGATAGTTCAGGTATACATGCCGACGTCGCAAGCTGAAGATGAACAGATAGAGAAAGTGTATGAGGATATTGAAAGGGTAATGCAGTATGTAAAGGGGGACGAAAATCTGATAGTCATGGGCGACTGGAATGTAGTTGTAGGGGAAGGAGTAGAAGAAAAGGGTACAGGAGAATATGAGCTTGGGACAAGGAATGAAAGAGGAGAAAGAAGTTCTGTAACAAGTTTCAGCTAGTAATAGCGAATACCCTGTTCAAGAATCAAAAGAGGAGGAGGTATACTAGGAAAAGGCCGGGAGATACGGGAAGATTTCAATTAGATTACATCATGGTCAGACAGAGATTCCGAAATCAGATACTGGATTGTAAGGCGTACCCAGGAGCAGATATAGACTCAGATCACAATATAGTAGTGATGAAGAGTAGGCTGAAGTTCAAGGCATTAGTCAGGAAGAATCAATACGCAAAGAAGTGGGATACGGAAGTACTAAGGAATGACGAGATACGTTTGAAGTTCTCTAACGCTATAGATACAGCAATAACGAATAGCGCAGTAGGCATTACAGTTGAAGAGGAATGGACAACTCTAAAAAGGGCCATCACAGAAGTTGGGAAGGAAAACATAGGTACAAAGAAGGTAGCTGCGAAGAAGCCATAGGTAACAGAAGAAATACTTCAGTTGATTGATGAAAGGAGGAAGTACAAACATGTTCCGGGAAAATCAGGAATACAGAAATACAAGTCGCTGAGGAATGAAATAAATAGGAAGTGCAGGGAAGCTAAGACGAAATGGCTGCAGGAAAAATGTGAAGACATCGAAAAAGATATGATTGTCGGAAGGACAGACTCAGCATACAGGAAAGTCAAAACAACCTTTGGTGACATTAAAAGCAACGGTGGTAACATTAAGAGTGCAACGGGAATCCCACTGTTAAATGCAGAGGAGAGAGCAGATAGGTGAGAAGAATACATTGAAAGCCTCTATGAGGGTGAAGATTTGTCTGATGTGATAGAAGAAGAAACAGGAGTCGATTTAGAAGAGATAGGGGATCCAGTATTAGAATCGGAATTTAAAAGAGCTTTGGAGGACTTACGGTCAGAATTTCTAAAATCATTGGGGGAAGTGGTAAAAAAACGACTATTCACGTTGGTGTGTAGAATATATGAGTCTGGCGACATACCATCTGACTTTCGGAAAAGCATCATCCACACAATTCCGAAGACGGCGAGAGCTGACAAGTGCGAGAATTATCGCACAATCAGCTCATGCATCGAAGCTGCTTACAAGAATAATATACAGAATAATGGAAAAGAAAATTGAGAATGCGCCAGGTGACGATCAGTTTGGCTTTAGGAAAAGTAAAGGGACGAGAGAGGAAATTCTGACGTTACGGCTAATAATGGAAGCGAGGCTAAAGAAAAATCAAGACACTTTCATAGGATTTGTCGACCTGGAAAAAGCGTTCGACAATATAAAATGGTGCAAGCTGTTCGAGATTCTGAAAAAAGTAGGGGTAAGCTATAGGGAGAGACGGGTCATATACAATATGTACAACAACCAAGAGGGAATAATAAGAGTGGACGATCAAGAACGATGTGCTCGTATTAAGAAGGGTGTAAGACAAGGCTGTAGCCTTTCGCAACTACTCTTCAATCTGTACATCGAGGAAGCAATGATGGAAATAAAAGAAAGGTTCAGGAGTGGAATTAAAATACAAGGTGAAAGGATATCAGTGATACGATTCGCTGATGACATTTCTATCCTGAGTGAAAGTGAAGAAGAATTAAATGATCTGCTGAACGGAATGAACAGTCTAATGAGTACACAGTATGGTTTGAGAGTAAATCGGAGAAAGACGAAGGTAATGAGAAGTAATAGAAATGAGAACAGCGAGAAACTTAACATCAGGATTGATGGTCACGAAGTCAATGAAGTTAAGGAATTCTGCTACCTAGGCAGTAAAATAACCAATGACGGACGGAGCAAGGAGGACATCAAAAGCAGACTCGCTATGGCAAAAAAGGCATTTCTGGCCAAGAGAAGTCTACTAATACCAAATACCGGCCTTAATTTGAGGAAGAAATTTCTGAGGATGTACGTCTGGAGTACAGCATTGTATGGAAATGAAACATGGACTGTGGGAAAACCGGAACAGAAGAGAATCGAAGCATTTGAGACGTGGTACTGTAGACGAATGTTGGAAATTAGGTGGACTGATAAGGTAAGGAATGAGGAGGTTCTACGCAGAATCGGAGAGGAAAGGAATATGTGGAAAACACTGATAAGGAGAAGGGACTGGATGCTAAGACATAAGGGAATGACTTCCATGGTACTAGAGGGAGCTGTAGAGGGGAAAAACTGTAGAGGAAGACAGAGATTGGAATACGTCAAGCAAATAATTGAGGACGTAGGTTGCAAGTGCTGCTCTGAGATGAAGAGGTTAGCACAGGAAAGGAATTCGTGGCGGGCCGCTTCAAACCAGTCAGTAGACTGATGACCAAAAAAGAAAAATTAGTTTTGTCTCCACCCTGATCGCCAATAGTTTTGTTTGCTGAGGGTCTCCTTAATTAAACGCATTGATGGTTCCCAAGCCCTGCTAAGATTACAGCCGCAATCTCCGTTGATGAGATCGTCCCTGGTGCTAATTTCTGTGGTCTCATAGACGAAGCTGTCCGAGTATTTGGAAGTTGGTACCAATATCCTGGTACGTTCGAATTCCATCACGTGATTCTTGGACAAACAGTGCTCTGCGATGACCGACTTGTTGGGACACATCAGTCGAACGTGCCTATGGCGTTCTCGGCAAGGACCTTCGACGGCGCGCACTGTCTGTCCAATATATGTCTTCCCACATTGACAGGGGATCTAGTATATGCCTAGTGAGGCAGACTCCTCTGCATCTGAAATGGTGCACGCACTGCGTACTAGGGTTCCCAGTAGTCACTCCTTGTGAAGGGTGCCGGCAGCTGTCTGCATGAAAATACAGGTCAGTGTGGGTTTTCTTCCGTGGCCCAGGATACAGTCAGCTCTTCACATGACCATGACGTCTACTAATGGTATTGTTCCTTCTGTTTCGGTCTACATAGTGAATTTGTCCGCAGCCCATGGTCTCGCACTCGCGTCCTCGCTTCCCTAGCACGGGGTCCCGGGTTCGATTCCCGGGGGGGTCAGGGATTGTCACCTGCCTCGAGATGACTGGGTGTTTGTGTTGTCGTCATCATTTCATCATCATTCATGAACGTGGCGAGATTCGACTGAGCAAAGGTTGGGAATTTGTACGGGTGCTGATAACCGCGCAGTTGAGTGCCCCACAAACCAAACATCATCATCATCATCATCATCCATAGTGAATTTGATGTTGGGATGTGTGGACTTCAAATGTGTAAGGAACTGAAGGAAAGAGTCCGTTCCATGGGGCCAGATGATGAACGTGTCTTCCATATTACGTAAAAAAAACACATTGGTTTCCATTTGGATGACGACAGGGCTTCCTCCTCGAAATTCAGCGTATATAGATTCGCGATCACAGGTGAGAGCGAGCCGCCAATTGCGACTCCTCCGGCTTGTTCGTAGTATTCTCCATCAAACAGAAAATAGGTGGAGGTCAGGACATGCCTGAAATGGTCGGTGGTCTTCTCGTCAAATTTCTGACCAATAAGCTCTGGTGACTCTCGTAGAAGTATCCTGGTGGATAACGAAGCGACGTCAAAACTGCACTTCACAAAATCCACAGAATCAAAGATACGATGAGTGCATTTATCCACAAAAGGCTTGGTTCTTTCTTCAGGTACTTTGCCGGCAAATTTGTAGGTGCCCTAATGTTTCCATGGGACGCAACGGCACACAATCTTTGTGAACTTTACGGAGTCCATAAAGTCGTGGTGGTGCAGGTCCTTGAGATAAAAAATTCATGGTGACCCCTCTGATAAATCCGTGTCCTTGAGAAGAGACCTAGTTTTGCTCTCCACCTCTTCGAGGGGACCAGCGTTGGCCTCCCTTTGGGTCTCGTCGTCTAGCAGGCTCTGCACCTTTTCAGTGTAATCCCTGTGGGAAAGAACAACACTAGCGTTGCCTTTGTTAGCAGGTAAAACAAAAATCTCAGGGCACTCTCTGAGGTCACGAATAGCCTCCCTCTCTGTGCTAATGTTCATTTTTATAGGCTTAGTTCTCGTCGGAGCATGACAGGTTTCATACCGTACATTTTCAGTTGCTTGAAGCAGTAGTAGCGCCACAATTTGTTCAACTGCGCTGACGACGTCCATGCTTGGTGTGAACTTAGGGTTGGTAGCAAAGCTAAGACCCTTCTCCAAAACTGAAACTGCATTGTCAGTCAGCCCCATGTCAGTCAGATTGATGACTGTCTTGGATGGGGCCTCCACCGGTAGCCTTACTAAGGGCGGAATCGGCTGCCACCAGGGTAACACCGTGAGTCCAATCCCAGGTCCAGAAATTATAATGATCAGCCAGTTGCGAATATAGTCTAAATGGTTCGTGAAAGTTGTACTCAATGTTCCGGCGGGTAAAGTGCACTTTATCGCATATCAAAGCAAGGCTGACCCGCTTCTTAATTCTCTTGGCTGCTGCAGAATCGATGTGACGCGTGACCTTAGCAAAATTCGGCAGAACCTGCTGGGCACAACATCTCTTCAGAAACGCAAGAGGACTCAGGAAATGCCGTCTTTGGCGGGGGAGCTTGCCGAAGTTATTCACGCTGCGATGCATCTCCTCCTTATAAAAATGTAGGATGAAGGGGTAGGGTATATTAGTGAGCTGTGTCCCCTAGAAAACCTTCCTGTAGAATGAGTCTGCTTCAAGAGATTGCTCAACTTGACCAGCATCCTATTCTTCTCGGAGCACCGGAGCGCTTAAATGTCACTGAGGAAATACTAGGATATTCATCCTGTCTTCCCATGTTCAAACCATTAAGCATATTTCCCAGAATGACTATAAAGGCAGAAGAACGCTCTTCCCTTGTTAATAACCTGTCTGCAGACCACCCCATCCCAGACACATAAGAGCCTGAAAACCAGAGTTTTCCCCAGGATACCGCATTCCCATTGGTTCCCATGAAAGTAGTGGACAGCACTTTAATAAATATAAACCCCAATGCCTGCATCATCATCCTCATTCTGCACTTGTCTGAAGTCATATTTGTTGGTTTATGCTCAGTCTTGTTGATCCACGAGGAAGTGCTCGGCAGCAGCAAATACCAGCAGTACCAGTGCCATCGGTAAATGGCTAGGATAGTCTGAGTTCTTGGAGGAATTGACATACTACGAAGTTTTTTATGTACTTAAATGTGTTTTAGTCAGTAAATTCAAATTTTGTAGTACTGAACATGTTTGTTAGTAGCACACAACAATTCTTATTGTTTTTGTTGCTGCTGCAGCATATATACATCAGATGATGGCTGGACTCAGTTGTAAACTTAAGGCAAAAAGGTAGTAAGCCAATGAGTCTGGGGATGGTGCTGCACAGTTACCAGACTACTTGGAGGATTCTCCAGCAGCAGTTCAACCATCACAGCAGTCATCTAGGTAGATATTCTCGATAAAAGAATTTCCACATATATTAGCAGCTGTGTACGTTCTAATTTCGTAGTACTGAGTGCTTTGACATGTGCTAATAATATACAATAACTCTTTGTGTTGTTGCTATAGCATTTATTCCTGAAATGCTGGCCGATCTCGATCGGCAGCAGGAGAGTGAAATATGGCAACAGCATGCCAATGAGTCTGGGGGTAGGATTGTACAAAACCCGTAGAATAGTTGGAGCAGCCTCCAGCGTCAATTCAACTGTCACCACAGTCATGTAAGTGCATATGAAGGTTTCAGTTTTTTGTAGTGCTGTAATTTTTGTGTGAATCTCTTTTTAAAACAATGTGATATGTTGCTGTAGGTGATGTGGGAAGCTGGACCTCTGACTCCATGCTGACCCCGACATGGAGATGCCAGAGTGGGTGGAGGATATGGAGCGGGAACTGCAACTATGTGAACGTCACAACGTAGGGTCAGAGATGCTGGAGCTGGTGGAAGTCATCCCTGACGACCTTGGGGCAGAGTGATATAGATAATTTATATATTCTTTATTTTTATATTAGCTCATACACTACTAGACATTAAAATTGCTACACCACGAAGGTGGCGTGCTACAGACGCGAAATTTAACCGACAGCGAGAAGATGCTGTCATATACAAATGATTAGCTTTTCAGAGCATTCACACAAGGTTGGCGCCGGTGGCGACACCTACGCAGTGCTGACATGAGGAAAGTTTCCAACTGATTTCTCACACACAAATAGCAGTTGACCGGCGTTGCCTGGGGAAACGTTGTTGTGATGCCTCGTGTGAGGAGGAGAAATAAGTACCATCACGTTTCCAACTTTGATAAAGGTCAGACTGTAGCCTATCGCGATTGCGGTTTATCGTATCGCGACATTGCTGCTCGCGTTGGTCGAGATCCAATGACTGTTAGCAGAATATGGAATTGGTTGGTTCAGAAGGGTAATACCGAATGCCGTGCTGGATCCCAACGGCCTCGTATCACTAGCAGTCGAGATGACAGGCATCTTATCCGCATGGCTGTCTAACGGATCGTGCAGCCACGTCTCGATCCCTGACTCAACAGATGGGGACGTTTGCAAGATAACAACCATCTGCACGAACAGTTCGAAGACGTTTGCAGCAGCATGGACTATCAGCTCGGAGACCATGGCTACGGTTACCCTTGACGCTGCATCACAGACAGGAGCGCCGGCGATGGTGCACTCGACGACGAACCTGGGTGCACGAATGGCAGAACGTCATTTTTTCGGATAAATCCAGGTTCTGTTTACAGCATCATGATGGTCGCATCCGTGTTTGGCAACATCGCGGTGAACGCACATTGAAAGCGTGTAATCGTCATCGCCATACGGGCGTCTCAGCCGGCGTGATGGTATGGGGTGCCATTGGTTACCCGTCTCGGTCACCTCTTGTTCGCATTGACGGCACTTTGAACAGTGGACGTTACATTTCAGATGTGTTACGACCCGTGGCTCTACCCTTCATTCGATCCCTGCGAAATCCCACATTTCAGCAGGATAATCCACGACCGCATGTTGCAGGTCTTGTACGGGCCTTTCTGGATACAGAAAATGTTCGACTGCTGCCCTAGCCAGCACATTCTCCAGATCTCTCACCAACGGAAAACGTATGGTCAATGGTGGCCGAGCAACTGGCTCGTCACAATACGCCAGTCACTCGTTGACCACGATGGCACCGAAACAGAGGACGACCGAAGAAAGGCAGAAATACTGAATTCAGTGTTCCGAAACTGTTTCACTGCGGAAAATCGTAACACGGTCCCTGACTTCAGCCGTCGCACGGACGCCAAAATGGAAAATATTGAAATAAACGATATCGGAATTGAAAAACAACTGGTATCACTTAGTAGCGGAAAAGCATCCGGACCAGACGAGATACCCTTAAGATTCTACAGTGATTATGCTAAAGAACTTGCCCCCTTTCTATCAGCAATTTATCGTAGATCGCTGGAAGAACGTAAAGTACCTAGCGACTGGAAGAAAGCGCAGGTCGTTCCCATTTTCAAGAAGGGTCATAAATCAGATGCGAATAATTATAGGCCTATTTCGCTTACGTCAATCTGTTGTAGAATAATGGAACATGTTTTGTGTTCTCGTATTATGACGTTCTTAGATAATACAAATCTCCTTCATCATAACCAACATGGATTCCGCAAACAGAGATCATGTGAAACTCAGCTCGCCCTATTTGCCCAAGAAATTCACAGTGCCGTAGACACTGGCGAGCAGATTGATGCCGTATTCCTGGACTTCAGGAAGGCATTTGATACGGTTCCGCACTTACGTTTAGTGAAAAAAATACGAGCTTACGGAATATCGGACCAGGTTTGTGATTGGATTCAGGATTTCCTAGAAGAAAGAACACAACATGTCATTCTTAACGGTTCAAAATCTGCAGATGTAGAGGTAATTTCGGGAGTACCGCAGGGAAGCGTGATAGGACCTTTATTGTTTACAATATACATAAATGACTTAGTTGACAACATCGGTAGCTCCGTGAGGCTATTTGCAGATGACACGGTTGTCTACAAGAAAGTAGCAACATCAGAAGACTCGTACGTACTCCAGGAGGACCTGCAGAGGATTAATGCATGGTGCGACAGCTGGCAGCTTTCCCTAAACGTAGATAAATGTAATATAATGCGCATACATAGGGGCAGAAATCCATTCCAGTACGATTATGCCATAGGTGGCAAATCATTGGAAGCGGTAACGACCGTAAAATACTTAGGAGTTACTATCCGGAGCGATCTGAAGTGGAATGATCACATAAAACAAATAGTGGGAAAAGCAGGCGCCAGGTTGAGATTCATAGGAAGAATTCTAAGAAAATGTGACTCATCGACGAAAGAAGTAGCTTACAAAACGCTTGTTCGTCCGATTCTTGAGTATTGCTCATCAGTATGGGACCCTTACCAGGTTGGATTAATAGAAGAGATAGACATGATCCAGCGAAAAGCAGCGCGATTCGTCATGGGGACATTTAGTCAGCGCGAGAGCGTTACGGAGATGCTGAACAAGCTCCAGTGGCGGACACTTCAAGAAAGGCGTTACGCAATACGGAGAGGTTTATTATCGAAATTACGAGAGAGCACATTCCGGGAAGAGATGGGCAACATATTACTACCGCCCACATATATCTCGCGTAATGATCACAACGAAAAGATCCGAGAAATTAGAGCAAATACGGAGACTTACAAGCAGTCGTTCTTCCCACGCACAATTCGTGAATGGAACAGGGAAGGGGGGATCAGATAGTGGTACAATAAGTACCCTCCGCCACACACCGTAAGGTGGCTCGCGGAGTATAGATGTAGATGTAGATGATGAACTGTGGTATCGTGTTGAAGCATCATGGGCAGCTGTACCTGTACACGCCATCCAAGCTCTGTTTGACTCAATGCCCAGGCGTCTCAAGGCCGTTATTACGCCCAGAGGTGGTTGTTCTGGGTACTGATTTCTCAGGATCTATGCACCCAAATTGCGTGAAAATGTAATCACATGTCAGTTCTAGTATAATATATTTGTCCAATGAAAACCCGTTTATCATCTGCGTTTCTTCTTGGTGGAGCAATTTTAATGGCCAGTAGTGTATAATCAGTGTTCTTTCTTTGAAGCGGACAAGCTTCTTCAACGCTATTTTTCGTAGCAGTGCACATAATCCGTGTTCTTCCTTTGAAGCTGATTAGGTTAATCAATGTCTAGAAATCTGCACTTATTTTTTCGTTTTTCTTTCTCTAAGTCAGCGAGCTGAATGCGTTTAGGGGGCCACTCCACCAAACCACCACGACACTTTGCAATGGCCCTGGTGCTTGGACTGGTGAAGACATTATCAAAACGCAGTCCTGTCAGGCATGCTCCGCCCATATCAGGATGGGTCTCGTTGCTGCACAGGCAGCCAGCATAACTGCCTCCCCCCCCCCCATTACCTCCACCACCTCCATCTCCACTGCCACACCTGTGTCATCACTCTGCCAGCTGTGGGCTGCAAATGGCCGACAGGCTTCCACCCATCCAGTCATTAAGACGCCACTACCAACTGAATCAGGGCTGGGAGTCACCGACACATTTCATCCCCCCATAATGGCAGCCATCTCTGCAACCTGGATGCTCCTTCTGGCCTGATGCATCGCGTGAGGAGGCTCCAACTAACTGCCAGTGACCTCACAAGGATGATGCACCATGCCGAATACCTCCTATTAGTGGCGCACACTGTAATTTAATTGTGGCATTGCGTTACTGAGTGAAAGTGATTGAAGATGCATTTGAGGAAAGTATCTCGTTTACTCACATAGAAAACCCAGCTGGAGAACGAAGAGATCCAATTAGCTGTCTGAAAGCACGCCTCTCTGTGCAGGAAACAGGACTCTGGTGTTGAAGAGAGAAACATTGTATGTATTTGAGGGGAAAATGGCATGGTAGAGCAGAGCACCTCAGCCACTAAGTCGTTTCATGAACTCACCTCGAGTGCTCTACAGGCCAAGTTTTCCGAAATGGAAATTAGAGGGTCAGGTAAAACACACAGATGAGTACTACACCTCGATATACACTCACATGTCTTTGGTCCCATAAATGGAGAGTCCAGCTACATCAAACTTCCGAAGGATATAGCAATCAAGCATGCATATATTAATGTCAAAAATTAAAATGATAGGTTTTGGTTTTCAAGGTCAATTCTGGCTTGCAAGAGAAATTATAAGACAAATCCACAGCGTACATCTCAATACGGAAGAGAGAATTATATTTGTAGATTTTATGACTTCGATGTTGTTGAGTTCCCTGTTAAGATCCACGACATACCTAACTTTGAGACTCAGAAAATTGGCTCATGTTTATGGTTATGGCCAGTAGAAAGAAAAATGCAGTCAGACGAGCAGAGCAAACGGGATAGACATAAAGTCCATGGACACTTCATTTCTGCGATTTTACAGGTTCTGTTCTCTGAGGGTAATAGGCATCACTACACATGGATCAAAGACATGTACTGCCTACTTTCCTCCTAACTGAATAATCGTAATGGTAAAATGTATTATTGCTTTAGTGTTTGAATGTGTTTTCCACAAGCGAGTCATTAGCATAGTATCTTGTAGATTGTTCTACCAAGAAACTGGATTGTTTTGAAATGCACACTGAGCAAAATAAGTTCTTAACGTTTAAGAATATCCGCCATCAGGAGCGATGTCCCTTTGTAACCTATGGTGAATTAAGTGATGAAAATAAATTTCTAATGTTTAAGAGGGCCCATCATCAGGAGCGATGTCCCTTGGCAGTGTACGCTGAATTAAGTGCCTCCTCACTCCTGTGACTTGCTGCGAAGGCGACACTAAAGGCTTAAACAGCACCTTCACATAAAAACGCTTACCATATGCTGTAGTGTACCAGGTCTTAACCACCACAAATCATTTGTTAGGGACAATTCTGTGATTTGGCTGTTCGCTGAGGTCGAAAAACTTTCTTGGGAGGCCGATAAGCTTTACAGCAGCAGCACTCTCATGACTAAGTCGAAGGAGAGTAATGATTAGTCCGATGGTGTAGATGACTGTCGTATATTTGTGCTGTTAAAAATAACAGCGTAAACTCCTCGCAAGGACTACTGCTGTCTAATGAGAATGTTCCGTGGTGCCACTCACAGTGCATGCAACTTTAAATATAAATTACTCTGTCACAAACACGTCTTTTTTCACAATTTGAGCGGTTTGATGCTCACTTTTGTCTTGAGCAGTTGGCTGGATTCGGTATGAAGAATTATTAATACAGGTTCCCACCTAAGAGTCTAGAAAAATACATCGCATTCTCCAAATGAATGACGCCAAGAATTATGCTCCATCTCCTATACTCACTAAGTTTTACCAAGGCACCACTCCAGATACTTGTTGAAAATCTGCCTCAGGATGATATGTACATCACACCAAGTACATATCCCCATGACGCCAAGTTTCAGCTTGTGATAATGAAGGGGCTAGTCCTCCGTCCAGGGATTTCCATTTGAGTTCTGGAAGCATCTCCTAACACCTACTTGTTGTTCAAACCTACCGATAACAAATACAGCAGCCCGCCTCTGAATTACTTCAATGTCCTCCTTCAATCTGACCTGGTACGGATCCCAAACATTGGAGCAGTACTCAAGAGTAGGTCGCAATAGTGTCCTACATGCGCCCTGTTTTACAACTGAACCACTCTTTCCTAAAATTCTCCCAATAAACTGAAGCTGATCATTTACCTTCCGTACTACAGTTCTCACATGCTGGTTCCATTTCATGTCGTTCAGTAACCTTACATCCACATATTTTAACGTATTGACTGTGCCAATCAAGAAACTAGTAGTACTGTAACCGAACACTGAAGGTTAGTTCTTCCTACTCATCCGCATTCACTTACATTTTTCCACACTTAGAGCGAGCTTCCATTTATGACACCAACTAGAAATTTTGTGTAAGTCATCTTGTACCTTCCTACAGTCACTCAACTTCGACTCCTTACCACACTACCACAGCATCATCAGCAAACAACTGCGGATTGTGCCCACGCTGTATACCAAATCATTTATGTGTATAGGGAACAACAGCAGTCCTATGACAGGTCCCTGGGGCACTCCTGATGACACCCTTGTCTCGACGAACACTTGCCGTCAAGGACAACATACTGGATTCTATTATTTAAGAAGTCTTCGGACCACTCTCATGTCTGCGAACTTATACCACACACTCGTACCTTCATTAACAGCCTGCAATAGGGCAACGTGTCAAATGCTTTCTGGAAATCTAGAAATGAGGAATCTGCCTGTTGTCCTTCATCCATAGCTCACAGTATATCATGTGAGAAAAGGGCAAGCTGAGTATCTCATGCTTTCTAAAACGATGCTATTCGTGGACATAAGCTTCTCAATCTCATATTGCTTTGAAGTCAGTGTATGGAAAAATCTGTCTGCCACTAGGGAATATAAAATATCTAATTTTACTATTCACGGCACTGGATGCGGATGTTGATGATGTTGATTTGAAGTGAGGAGTGGTCAATATCATGATGATCAGCACTCTGGCGAAAAGTCAGTGTGCCAATCTCCTGGGTGGGGATGAAAGCTGTCCGACATGTGGAGCAGTTCATAGTGTATTAAAGTCTGCCTCCATTCCCCACCAATTTAGGGATGAGGCCCGACAATTCACAAAATTTCACCACTCTTGTAACACTGGAATCAGTATCGGCGAGAATGGTGGGCAGATCTCAATTGAGATTGAGGGCTGCCCTAATATCATTAGACAGAACACACATTACCAAAATATGCTGAACTGAAAGTGGCACACCACAAATTTCAGAGAGTGGTAGAGCCTCCCACCAGAGGAGGTAGTCATGTGTTAACGGGCTATGTCCGATGCACAGCCTGGTAAGCAGAACCTCCTTCCAGCAGTGTGGCTGACATGAAGTCTGCCATGCCTGTGTAGTCGATATGACCGATCGCAGTTTGTTTCCTGTCATCTGAAATCATTCATTCTCCCACTGTTTCATGATGCTTCTGTCAGAAAACGAGATGATGGCGTGCAGTGCGATGAGACATTGACAGACAGCACCACCCCGATATGCTTCCTTGGAGGTTTCGTCGGCCATGTCGTTTCCTTGTGTCCCTATGTGGCCAGGTACCCAGCAAAAGATTACCTCCTTGCCACGGTGTTGGAGCTGCTGTAAGGAATCATGGATGAACTGAATCAGCTGGTCTAATGGATGCATTTGATGAAATGCTTGTAGTGCAGTAAGCGAGTTGGAACAGACAAGAAACCTCCTACCGCTACCGAGCGAGGTGGCGCAGTGGTCAGCACACTGGACTCGCATTCGGGAGGACGACAGTTCAATCCCGTCTCCAGCCATCCTGATTTAGGTTTTCCGTGATTTCCCTAAATCGTTTCAGGCAAATGCCGGGATGGTTCCTTTGAAAGGGCACGGCCGATTTCCTTCCCAATCCTTCCCTAACCCGAGCTTGCGCTCCGTCTCTAATGACCTCGTTGTCGACGGGACGTTAAACACTAACCACCACCACCACCTCCTACCGTTACATCTGTGAATCCTCTCCAGTGCCATCAGAATGTCATATAACTCCACATTGTAAATTGTTTCAGACGATGCACTTTGAAAACCCTGTCAGGAAAAACAGCAGAACAACTGTGGACATTGTGGACATTCTCTTGCTGGGATCCACCGGTATAAACTATGATCAAACCGTTTTCGCCCATTTTAAATACATACTACAAAGTTGTATACCAGATTAATTTTTTACAAGTTTTCTTGTACTATGTCAAGCTTAAAATCTCAAAAGCCATTGTATTGGTCATAGGATTTTGTACATTTCAGATGCTATATAATCTTCCTCTAGTACAGGCAACAAAACTATACACTGGTACATGGAAGCGACTTCGATCAGTGGTCGCTGTTCCTGTGGACCAGTACATGTGTATTTAATGGAATCACCACATATGGTTGATTTCAACACGCAGACGTTACTTGTTTCCCCATATATAGGAAAAGACAGACGCGGTAAAATCTTATTGAGATCTCTACCTGGTAACGTTAGCGAAGCTTTTATAATTCGTAATTTTATTCAGTTATGTGTGACAGAAAAATAACGAGAAGAGAGACACTGTGTTGTCAACAAAGACTCCGGTACCATTAAACTATTCTATTTCCAGCTTGGTTACCGTAGGAATACGTAGACGAGATTAGGTTGTACTTACAGTCAGTCATTCGATGTCGATGAATTGTAGGTGTTATGCCTCTGAATTTCTTTGTGCAGTCCATGTACACTATGCATGGCTATCAATTTCCTCCTGTATGTTAGTGTGCTAATTTACTCGTAGTGGTACCTCTCTACCTAGCCAGTGATGGGTAGAAAAATACACGGTCTTATAACTAATTGATCGGAGCTGTTGAAGCGTGATTGGACTTCGAGAGAATTGGAAGGGTCAGCAAATTGGCGGGGGACATCTCTTACTCGTCGATATCAGATGGATTCAAGTGCTTTACGTCGAAGAATGGAAGATTCGTGAGAATACGACAACTGAGCGGTACTGTGACGAAAGAAGAGTTGCGACGTGAGCTCTACACAGTTTCTTCAAAGAACTGTGGGAAAACATATTACAGCCTCTCATATAGGTGTCGTGAAGTGACTGTAATGAGAAAGTTAGGGGCTAATACGAAGGTTTCTACGACAACCAGCAGCAGCCGAAGTTCCGTCTTTTGCACCAGGTTCCATTTCCACACTTTCTTTTTTCTGTTAATTTCCAGATTCAGTTTATTGTTTGATTGTTAGATTCTGCGATATTTTGGACGCTGTTTTATGTTTGCAGCCCAGTCAGCGCAATAATCCAATCTCTAACGCTTAAATCAACTGGTGGGAAGTAATTCACACGCAGTACATGCGATCGCTCGTTTAAAGTCAGAGTATGTGACACTGCACTTGGATCTCGACTGGTGAATGGATGCTTGCTGCATCTCCTTATGTATCCTTTGTCGTCAACTTCAGGAGCAACACGATGCATAGATGACCACATAGATAGCTATTGAAGTCTTGATAGCGTTGAAAATTGTAGAACACATTCTTCTGCTGGTGAAGTATCGTAATTCTTCCAAATACTGTAGGTCACCTAAATAGTCGAAATAGTAGTCGTTATTTGTAATTTGAGATCAAGACTGGTGTTAAACATGGAGATGGATTGTCACCATTGTTGTTCAATATAGCACTGGACGAAGTGATCACGCAGTGGAGAGCAATAAACGAGGAAATGGGAATACCAAAGACCCATGTGGGTGACAAAAAGCAGAACGGGGCTCAAGTGGACTGCCTAGCCTTTGCAGACGACATAGCAGTAGTAAGTGAGACGGAAGAAGACGCAAAGACACAACTCGACAACTTAAGTAAGGTAGCCAGAAAGGTGGGACTGAGGATCGCCTATAACAAGACAAAGACATTAAATACCACTGCAGACTGGGAAACACCGGAAGGCACTGCTCAAATGGTGGACAAATTTAAATACCTGGGAGAATTTGTAACAGGAAGGAACAGGAGCAAGGAGGGAATAACAGAGAGGATAAAGAAGATGAGGTCAGCCTTCTGTATGACGAGAGAGATATACAATAAAAAGAATACATCCACAGAGGCAAAGATAAGTACCTACTAGGCAACGGTGAGGAATGCAGTATTATATGCTGCGGAAACGATGACACTAGGAAGAAATGGAGCAGAATAACTAGAGAAAGAAGAGAGAAAAATATACTAGATCCCAAAAGAGGAGGAGAGAGGTGGATGCGAAGACCTAGGGAAGACTTGTACTGGAACATGAGAACAATATCCGGGGAAATCAGATTCAAAAGGGCAAGGTTTTCTGGACATGTAGTTAGGATAAGTATAGATAGAATGACGAAGAGAGTGTGGGTAACAACAGGGAGGACAAGGGGAAAGACAGGAACCAAGTGGGTTGTTGAACTTCGGAAGGACTGTTTGGAAGTGGGGATCAAGGTCGAAGGAAAGGAAAATTGGAGGAAGAAATATACACCGAGCAATATGCCGGAGATCAACGACAGAGAATAATACAGGAAAAAATTAGAGTGTCACCAGTGGGGCCGACAGGAGAAAAGGACATTGAAGATCTCGGAAGAAGAGCGGGAGAGAGGAAGAGAAAGAATGAAGAGGTTCTGGGAGAAGAGGAAGATGCAGTCCACGAAGGGGCCACCCGTGGTGTTACAGAGGCTGTAAGAAGAAGAATTTTTTTTAACATAAGCTACCTAGTGAGTTCCAGGTCCTCCAGCAACATATAAATTCAGAATTCATCATTCTCAGGATTTCCACATTGTCTTCGGTAATGTATCTTGCATAATTACACCGCAGAATCTTGTAATGTTGAATGTATTTCTAACAAACCTAAGCTGATCAATATATGTAAGCGTCCTATCTAATAGGATCGCTAAGGGCCTTTTTTATGAAGAGATCTAGCAAATTCTTGTATGGTTTTAAGTACAGTCCTTTTCCGATGGCTGATGCTACCATCATGCAGTTAGGCCTTCTCGTTTCCTTTAGTTGTTCCTCGGAGTTCTGTGCGTTCTTGACTGTCCTGCCAATGGCGGCAGCACCATCAGCCCGTGAACCCACCGCTGGGAGGCCTACGAGGGCAGGAATGAAGAAGGGAATAATTCTACCTGAGGTCTTGAGTACAGGTAGAACCCCCGATGCTTTTATCAGTCTTCTCCCTCTTTTATGCTTCAAAGTCTTTTTTGCTGCGCACATAGCTGCCAAGATAAATTTTTTTACACACCTCTGTTCCGTTTTCTTCTTCTTCATCATTATTGTCTTTTTCTTCTTTAATGCACGATGTGTGACATTCATAGCTTGGTTGAAATTCACCCCCAAACCTAACTTAATATTACTACAATGGTTTTATGAACTGCAAATGCTACAATGCGCTAACCTGTACCAATATCTCTTCTCGCATATACTACCTCAGCTTTATCAGCTAAAATTCGATCTGCAGTGTGACGTCCTGGGAGATCTTCATTTGCTGCACATGCAGTGTCGTGTTCCTTACACACGTCATCGAGAAGATTAATCCTTTAATTATCGCATGCCAACCGTTTTTAAGGCTATGTTGTAGGTTCACAGTAGTTATCTCTGGCAATGTGTAATTCGACCAGTAGTTTGTTGAGAATACCACCACCATCACCACCACCACCACCACCACCACCTCTAATGAGTCACCTATCGTGCATGTTATGCTTCTGTGTGGCTGTAGTCTGTGCACCCCATTATATAGAAAATAGTTGGCTTCACTCCAACTGTGTTGGAGCAAAACAAAGTCATTTAACTACTGCTTCATTTCTACGACATCATATGATCCTCTCTATGAGAAGGACATGTGGTTTTGAGCTTTTCTGCATTTTCTCTATGTAAAATCATCCTGCAGTTTCAGTACCACTGCTGTATTTTAAGATGTAGGTTCTGGGATTTGTTCTCTGTATTTTGGAAACTGTAAATATCGAACTTGATTGTTTAGTAGGTATTCCTTCTCAAATGCTGTCTTTCGTTTTGAAATACATACTAAATCACCGATGTTCAGTTTCTGTTTTCATTCATCCATCATCTTAATATGCTTGTGATAATGACTCCTACATATGGTATACAAACATCGACTGGTCTCATTTTTATTGTGTGATGTTCGGTTCAATTATATTGTACGATTATTTGTTGTAGGATATCTGTCCGTTTGCAGAGACCAAGACGGTTAAAGGCATTCACATTTGAGCTTTCAGTGTTCAGTTCAGGAGTTCAACGATACTTACGTTTAGATGGATGAATGTTGGATAGTGGAGTATTCCATACCGCTTCATCACAGTTTTGAAATATCCATTTTAAACTGTCCACTGTGATCTGTTTAAAGCAGCGATTCATTCCTATCTGCAGCTATCGCTCAAATACTTCTGCAACATCTCCCCCATTTTTATTTTTACCAGTAATGCACAGGCGACTTTACAGTACATGTCAATGACCATTCACACATGAATATTCCGTCATATCTATAAGATCCCCTACCCCAAAAGTCATGCAAACCTTTAATTATAACTTGTCTATGAGGGTAGGTTTTGAATGTTGGTTTGTGTAGTTATCGAACTACCGTCTCCACACTTATTCGATGATATCTCCCTCTCTAAGCTAGGAAAATTATTGAAACGACTTCATTCGAATGAGATGTATTACCAGCGGCAGCTGATGCCATAAGCAGTTGTACCTGGTCTTTTCGCTCACTGGGATCATCATAATGTATGCACAGGGGGAATCGGTTGTTCACTCTTTTATGCTGAACGTCGAAATCAAAGCAGCGCGAAATACAAATCCATTACAAAACCTATAGTAGATGCTCAACAAAGTAGCAGTGAGGGTTTTTTAGTCACCCAGCAGCTTTTTATGTACATCTGCAAATATAATATTACACCATACAATTTCCAGACCTTTCGGTCAATAATTTATGATTTTTGAGGGTCTTAGGAAACTAAGGCTAAGCAGACCATGCGTTCTTTGAAATTCCCTGTCACTGATCTGTATTTTGTTATCTGTTGAAACTTGCAGGCTGCATTCTGGCGTCATATATTCTGTCTTCATAGCATAGCTGTGACACTAAATGAAATCGTCAATGGCATCGCTGTCATTGTGTAATTTTGCTGAGATTTGCCTGAGGGAGTCAGTAAGTGAGCTCAGGGTTTCTACTAGTGTTCCCTCCCACTCCAAGTGTCCTGGCAGTCCTTCGCCAGGCGAGACGTCCGACTTTTTGCGTTCTCGTAAGTTACTTAGATCGTAATAACAGTTACTTTAGTACCTTTAATAGTAACATTTAAAAACGGTCTGATACACGTTTTTAATGAGTAATTTGTATCACTTTCCTTTACGAATTAGTCCAGAACAGATCTAAAGGTTGGGTTGTAAAAGTACAGTATTTTAAAGGATGCTGCAGTTGAGTGAGTGTTAACTTCTTGTTGTAAGCGGAAATAAATAACTTTTTGCGTTACATCATACACCTGAACCGCTAACCTGTATTACATCATACACCTGAACTGCTAACCTGTAGATCAAATTTTTGCTGCTCATAATTAACGAATATTCGTATAGCGTTAAGTGTGTTAAGTGATTTAATTCTAGTTATAAGCGTGTAATCTGTATTGCAATGTGGATGTTACAGTAAGATAGTCAAAGAGGGAATGGTATGTATAGACTGTGGATTGGAATGTCACTGAGGTGACTGTGGTGGGGAACTGAATGGAGAACACAATGATGATGTCCCTTGGAAGTGCAGGCTTTGCGAAAAAGACAAGAGAATCGCTGGGCAAGAGGCAAAGATTTGTGCCCTTCAGGCAGAATTAGATCACGCAGAATTTGAACTAGATAGGTTGACGGGGTAAAAAGATCTTGGGAACTGGGTAAAGGTAACAAGCAATGGGAGAAAGGAGAACAGCTCTTCAGCTTCATCTACATTTGAGCTAACAGTATTGAATAAACTTGACTTGTTACATGAAGTAGGAGGAAAAGAGCCTCATCCAGCTGTATGTCACACTAGGGTACAGCAGACTTCTAGCAAGAATCTCTATGTAGGACAGTACCGAAAGAGAGCAGGAAGCAAAGAGTCCTGCTGATAGATAGTAGGTGTCTGAGGGGTGTATGCCAATTGGTACAGGACGAATTGTGGACAGGGTACCAGGTCACAATTATTGTTAACTCAAGTGACATCGTTAGCCAGGTGACAGCAGACGCTGAAACTTTGTGCAAAGGTTCTTGCAAAGAGGATAAGGTTATTATGTTTGGTGAAGCAGGGAACATCCTAACTACGAACAGTAATTACAGCATTACAGGTAACCTGGACGAAATAGGAGTAGCAACTACACAAACAAATGTGGGTTTTGTGGAGATCCTGCAGCACCATGACCTGCCCTGGATAAACAATGATGTGGGCTGCGGGAACACTGACTTGAGCAGGCTGCTGCTGACTGGAGAGAAATCTCATATGAGTTTGCTACAGTTGGGAGATGGGAATATACTAGACATGTCCTACAACTGAACTGGAGAGGGAGAGATAGGTTGCTGAGTTTCCTGCAGATAATAGATACGGGGCCACCATCTCACACAGGAAGATCCCTGTGGTTAGTGGGGTCAGAGGAACACGTTTTTTAAGTTGGAATCAGGATTCAGGCAGCCTGTTTTGAAAGCTGTAAAGAAAAAAACAGAAGAGCCCCAAAAGATGGTAAATAATGCACAGAAAAGTAAAGTTAGCACATTTCACCAAAATATTAGAGGACTGAGTAACGAGGTAGAAGAGCTTCTTGTCTATCTTTTCAGAGTCTCTAAATTTTCCAAACAGACATCCTGTTCCGTCTGAGAACCACATAACCACAGGGTTGGGTAAGTTACGTATAGAAGATTACACTATTGCAGCTTACGCACGCAGAACTAATGTGTGTGTTTTAATGTATCTAACATCTCCTATTCCCACAAGTTCAAAAAGACGTAGACAAGTAGATTTGGTAGTGATCAGCACATAGAAGCGTTTCCTCGTGAGTTAATTATGAAAAATAGTTCACTTTTAATTGTTACTGTTCATAGATCCCCACTGGAAAATTCTGAACCATTTATGTGGAATCTGGATTCCTTACTGCGCTGTCAAACAGGAGCAAGCAGTTAACAGTCTGTGGCGACTTCAAAGTAGATTTTCTAAAGAAATCTGATAAGAAAATGATGTGAAACCCTAGTTTCTGTTCTACAATTTGGTAACAGTAGTTAACTTTCCAGCAACGGCTGTATAAGACAGTAGGACCCTAACTGATAATGTTTTCTTTGGTGATGCTTAAACTAAGAAAATAACTTGTGAAAGGAAAAGAAAAAGGTATCTTGTGGCAAAAACTAATAGGGATCCTGCAGTAGTCACACACTACAAAGACTACTCAAAATTTCTAAGAAACATATTAAAAAAACGAAGAACATGCAAATAATTTCAGAACTCAGTATTTCCGACGACAGGCTTGAGGCTATATGGAATCTAGTGAAACGAGAGACAGGACAGCCAGCCATAAAAGAAGACAACTTCGCTGTTGAACTGAATGGGAGTGCTATAAATGATGAGTCACAGGTAAAAAATGCATTTAAGCATCATTTCTTAAATATAGTAGAGAGCACAGGGACAAACAGTTCAAGAGCAAAATCACATCATTATATTGAAATTTAACTTTCATAAAATTCAATCACATGAATGTATCACCAACTTCTCCTACTGTAATTAAGAAAATTATACATTCTACCAAAAATAAAAGCTCATCTGGTTAGGGTGGTGTTTCCAATAGAGTACTAAAAATCTGTTCCCATACAATAAGCCCAGTCTTATCTAAAATATGTAGTGTATCACTGACTAAAGACATTTTTCCAGAGTGATTGAAATACGCCATTATTAAATCCCTCTTTAAGAAAGATGATTTAGAGATGTCAATCACTACCGACCCATTTCACTGCTGACATTATTTTCCAAAATTTTTGAGAAGACAATGTATGCTAAAATATTATCTCACCTTATCAACAATAGTATTCTTATCAAATCAGAGTTTGGTTTTCAGAAGGTTACTCTATTGAGATGTGTTTTACACATTAACTCACCAGATATTATAAGCAAGAAATAGTAAAATAGCGCCAGCTAGTATTTTCTGTCGCCTATCAAAGGCGTTTGACTGTGCAAATCACAGTATTCTTCTAGATAAGTTGACGCTTTGTGGGATTGATGGCATAGCCAACCAATGGATAATGTAACATCTAACTAAAAGAAAGCAGGAAGACCCATTTATAGACCAGTTGTCACAGCGATACACAGTCGTAAAGGAACACACCAATCCAAGTTGTTGAAACAAAATCAATGCTTGAAGTTTCCGATGACACTCTTGCTGTAGCACTGGAAACTTTGGAACAAATTCACAATGAGTTTGATAGTGAGCAGATTCTGCAAGGAATAAAAATGTAGCTTAGCTATTATGCGCAACAGATTGAGTGTGGACGTTCTTGTTACGTTGGCAGCCAAAGGAATCCTTCAGTTGATGAATAAATTGGACTTCAGTGAGTCGTTAGCCTGTACGTCAGTTATAATCCAATACTTCATGACCATTTGTGTCTCAGTCACAAGATGCGAGAAAATGTTTTCTGAACTGAAACTAATAAAAAATTATCTTCGTTCTACAGTGAATCAAAAACGACTAGCGAATCTGTCCATGTTATCAATATTGAAAGAAACAGATTTCAACGACGTTACTGAGAATTTCATTAAAATAAGGGCACAAACCAGGTCCTACAGTGATGTCAATAATAACCCAAATTTCGACCGCTCCCACTGCCAAGCTGTTAATGCAACAAACCCCCCCCATACAGCGACCCGGACTGGATTACCGGTACTGCTGGGTCTTTTTCTTTGACAGAACTACACCAGGGCGCAGACGACCTAGTGCTGCAAATTGAGGAGCTAACCGGAGCAAGGTCTGAATCCAATGATGAATGACTGAGGAAGACATGGCGATCGGTCGAATGAAGAGTGGTCTTCAAAGCCTAAATACGGAGTTAACTAAGTCTTTTTTAACTACTATCTAGTACTTAAGTTACGAAATTAAGTGATATTCTTACTGCACAAGTTTTGTTTCCAGGCTATAAAATAAGAGATAATTTTCTTATTATACTCTTCATTATTTCTTTGCACTCTGCCTGATGATTGCTGTGATAACTGCTTATTCGTATTTTGAGTTGTTTACTTATACCTTTACATATGCGTACTACAGTTACGAGAGATCCAGTACATACATTAACAATTTTCGTAATTTTATCCTTCTTTTAATGTGTGTAAGGACGTTGATACCCTATCCGTTGAGCACCCGTAAACTCCAAAAGAAACAAACACATACACACACGAGTACACACATTACAAATATTTAATTTTTCATCAGCCATTACATCTACATCACTCACGTTTTAGAAAATGAGCACTACAAGTAGATTCATTTCTAAGCTGACCGGTGGCCTACTTTAGTTGCTCCACCGCGGGCCTCCGACGGCCTTAGTCCGCCACTACAGCTTACGATGGACCCAGAGAGTCGGAAATGCATAGTCTAATTTAGCAAAAACGAAAAAATTCTGACTGAAGGTGTTTATATTCATACTTCCTGTGCACTGAATAAAGTCACAGGTGCAAAACATAGATATAATTAAAAATATATCTTCTCTGCACTGTATCGACAGATCGCCGACTGTTAAGTCCTAACAGGCAGAATACCCTTCGCCATTTTCTCTTAAGACACGGAACTTCCCGCTTACGTATCACAGCACATGCAGCGGCGCAATGCAATTGCGCGACGATCGGAATTTATACATTTCTTTCACACACGCTGTAATTCTTACTGACGTATTACATACTTACAGCCTTTGCTCATCACTATATTCACTCTGTATTGCCACATATTGTAATATCTGAATCTCCATAATTATGTAAAACATGTAATTACAGAAAATACATAAAGGAACGATTATGACAAGGTACATAAAGATCTCCCCAAGAACATTCTGGGTAACGTAAAAACTATCTACGCCATTTGGCAAATGTGTGACTTCCACCTGTTCTTACAAATATGGAAAACGGTTTGAGCTCATTTACATCCTGTCCAAATCGTACTACATGATATGTCCTCACTCACAAAAGGCGGGACAAAATCCGTTGACCTAAATAGTAGAAAGTGAAGTGCAGTTTCCACATAATATAGCCCTCCATCCTCATGCTGAGAAGGCTTTATGCTATTTCGTAATAGCGCGTTCAAGTCAAGCTGCCAGTCAGTAGTCCTTAATTGTATGCTGGATAAGAGTCGTGTGAATCCATACTGTACGAGAGGTACTCACTCGGATAGTGGCAGTAGTTCAGCCATATCGTTATTTCACCGAAGTTGAGTCCGTTCAGGCCGTTGCTTTGGTATCCGCCGTTAACGTGGTTGCAGAAACAATCGAGGACCGCGGTCCCATTTGCTGCCAGAAAAAGCAGCAACCTTGCAGCTACGTCCCCTGGATGCATTGTTACAGCTGTTGAGACTGTGATGGAAACACTCGAAGTGCAGATCGCAGGCAGCACAGGCTAAGTATAGCGACAAACGTAGCGGAAGTCTTTCCGCGGGATGATTAAACCACAGGAAGGATGACGTCTCTCATCCGGATCACAGACATATCCCGGGTTTGCTGTGACAGTGGCCTGCTGCCAACACACACTGGCACACAAAGTTTTTCGTTCCTTTTATACGTACATCTGCCATATGCTTTTACGACGACAGAGAGTTCCACTAATAGCGTTGGAGGCGATGACAAGAAATGTTGTTTTACTATTCCGACACAAAAATCGCCAGGCCCGCCCATCTTTAGGACTGAATTGGGAAGAGGGAGATTTTAGATAGCTGTAGTTAGTAGAACTGAATTTTCTGTTCATAATGAGTGATGATAAAGCAATGGCGTAGTACATACGCTGGTGAGCTGAACATTGTGACCACTGGAATGAGATTTTCACTCTGCAGCGGAGAGTGCGCTGATATGAAACTTCCTGTCAGATTAAAACTGTGTGCCCGACCGAGACTCGAACTCGGGACCTTTGCCTTTCGCGGGCAAGTGCTCTACCAACTGAGCTACCGAAGCACGACTCACGCCCGGTACTCACAGCTTTACTTCTGTCGGTACCTCGTCTCCTACCTTCCAAACTTTACAGAAGCTCTCCTGCGAACCTTGCAGAACTAGCACTCCTGAAAGAAAGGATATTGCGGAGACATGGCTTAGCCACAGCCTGGGGGATGTTTCCAGAATGAGATTTTCACTCTGCAGCGGAATGTGCGCTGATATGAAACTTCCTGGCAGATTAATACTGTGTGCCCGACCGAGACTCGAACTCGGGACCGTTGCCTTTCGCGGGCAAGTGCTCTACCAACTGAGTTACCGAAGCACGACTCACGCCCGGTATTCACAGCTTTACTTCTGCCAGTAAGGTAGGAGACGAGGTACTGGCAGAAGTAAAGCTGTGAGTACCGGGCGTGAGTCGTGCTTCGGTAGCTCAGTTGGTAGAGCACTTGCCCGCGAAAGGCAAAGGTCCCGAGTTCGAGTCTCGGTCGGGCACACAGTTTTAATCTGCCAGGAAGTTTCATTGTGACCACTGTACGCCGCGAGATTGAATGCCGCCAGATGGTCTATGAAGGCTGGTGCAGTAAGAGTAACGTAACGATGTGGCAGCAGTTTGCAAAAAAAAAAAAAAAAAAAAAAAATGCAATTTCGGATTATCCGATGAGCGGACAAAGCCGCCAGAGCGAGTGGCGGGATTGGAGTGGGATGGAGGGGGGAGGGGAGGGGGGCAGAACGAAGGAGGTTTGCGTGAGAAGTCTTTCCAGGCAGAGAAAGTTACTCCCCTAGCGCAGACATTCCAGATACGAACGAATTTTTTTTCCCCCAAAGGAGCGGTCATCACTCTTCCAACACTGCCCTTCCCTAAACCTCAGGCCGGCCGCAGTGGCCGAGCGGTTCTAGGCGCTTCAGTCTGGAACCGCGCGACCGCTACGGTCGCAGGTTCGAATCCTGCCTCGGGCATGGATGTGTGTGATGTCCGTAGGCTAGTTAGGTTTAAGTAGTTCTAAGTTCTAGGGGACAAATGACCCCAGATGATAAGTCCCGTAGTGCTCAGAGCCATTTGAACCAACGTAACCCTCCCCTCCTCGCCAAACCCGAAATCTTCGGGTGGAGGGAGATTTTGAATGAACAGAGCTACTGTGGGAAGAGATTACGGCGTAGAATCCGCATACACTGAAGAGCGAAACAAACTGGTACGCCTGTGTAACGTGGTGTAGGGCTTCCGCGAGCACGCAGAAGTGTCGCAACATGACGTGGCATGGACTCAACTAATGTCTGAAGTAGTTCTGGAGGAAACTGGCACCATGAATGCTGCAGGCCTGTCCATAAATCCGTAAGAGTACGACGGGGTGGAGATATCTTCTGAACAGCACGTTGAAAGGCATCCCAGATATGCTCAATAATGTTCATGTCTGGGTAGTTTGGTGGCCAACGGAAGTGTTTAAACTCAGAAGAGTGTTCCTGGAGCCACTCCGTAGCAATTCTGGACGTGTCGGATATCGCATTGTCCTGCTGGAATTGCCCAAGTCCGTCGGGATGCACAATGGACACGAATGGATGCAGGCGATCAGACAGGACGCTTACATGTAACCTGTCAGAGTAGTATCTAGACGTGTCAGGGGTACCACGGCACTCCAACTGCACATGCCCCACATCATTACAGATTCGCCACCAGCTTGAACGGTCCCCTGCTGACATGCACGGTGCATGGATTCATGAGGTTACCTCCGTACCCGTGCACGTCCAGATGCTCGATACAATTTGAAACGAGACTCGTCCGACCAGGGAACATGTTTCCAGTCATCTACAGTCCAATGTCAGTGTTGACGGGCCCAGGCGAGGCGTAAAGGTTTGTCTCGTGCAGTCATCAAGGGTACACGAATGGGCCCTCGGCTTCGAAAGCCCATATCGACGATGTTTCGTTTAATGGTTCGCACGCTGAAACTTGTTGACGGCCGAGCATTGAAATCTGTGCCAATCTGCAAAAGGGTTGCATTTCTGTCACGTTGAACGATTCTCTCCAGTCGTCGTTTTATCACGTTCTTGCAAAATCTTTTTCCGGCAGCAGCTATATCGAAGATTTGATTTTTTACCGGATTCCTGATATTCACGGTACACTCGTGAAATGGTCGTACAAGAAAATTCCAACTTCATCGCTACCTCGGAGATTCTGTGTCCCATGGCTTTGCGCCGACTATTATAACACGTTCAAA
The DNA here is from genome assembly GCF_023864345.2 of Schistocerca serialis cubense. Taxonomy (NCBI): domain Eukaryota; kingdom Metazoa; phylum Arthropoda; class Insecta; order Orthoptera; family Acrididae; genus Schistocerca; species Schistocerca serialis. The sequence continues at coordinate 162,063,320 of NC_064643.1, forward strand.
CTCCCTTAAATCTTGATAACCTGCTACTGTAGCAGCGGTAACCGATCTGACAACTCCGCCAGGCACTTTTTGTCTTACATAGACGTTGCCGACAGCAGCGGAGATATTTGCCTGTTTACATATCTCTGTATTTGAATAAGCTAGACGATACCAGTGTCTTTGGCGCTTCAATGTATGATGAAAGGACCTAAAAGACCGCGTCCTACGTAAGCGACCGCAGTGGCCTACAGCGAGAGATGTCTCTGGATACGTGACACACGAGCGGCGAGCACCAGCGTTGGACGATACTGTTGGGTCTCCTGCGTGTGAGCGGCCGTCTCACGCTACAAAATGGCTGCTGGAGCCGACAAGCTGTTTCTGTAAGACGGTACCGCTGAACAGCCGAACATTGTAGCTCGAGAGTTAGGCGGCAAAATTAGCTTTTCTTAGGAAAATAAAGCTATAAAGGAGCGCTGTGCGTGAAATTCACGAAGGGAGTAATCTTCATGGAGACTTTCATAATTTATGTTCCGGCGTAATGAAAAACGCCGGCTCGACGATGAAGAACGGAAGAGTGGGGAGGGCTTTGAGACGACATGAGCCAGTAGTACGCTGACGAACCCCTCTCTAGGACGACGCCAAGAAGAAGCGGCCTCTACACGATGAGAATATAAGGGACCCGACGCGTAGCCGCGGTCGGAGTGGCAGACTAGCCGCCATACAAACGCTACAGCAGTGGCTTACTCTATTGTTTTCCTTCCATTGGACTTGTATACACCGAAGGGCACCGATTATTTGCATGTCACCATTTCCTTACGACAAGTCTTTTTGAATAAGCAAATTTAAGTGTTGTCGATTTAGTGTAATTTAACGTTTCCGGACACATGTCCACATAACATATTTTCTTTCTTTGTGTGTGAGGAATGTTTCCTGAAAGTTTGGCCGTACCTTTTTGTAACAACCTGTACAGTTTGAATAGCAACGTGGAGAGGCTACAACCCTGTCTCACTCCCTTCCCAACCACTGCTTCCCTTTCATGTCCCTCGACTCTTATAACTGCCATCTGCTTTGTGTACAAATTGTAAATAGCCTTTCGCTCCCTGTATTTTACCCCTGCCACCTTTAGAATTTGAAAGAGAGTATTCCAATCAACATTGTCAAAAGCTTTCTCTAAGTCTACAAATGCTAGAAACGTAGGTTTGCCTTTCCTTAATCTATTTTCAAAGATATGTCGTAGGGTCAGTATTGCCTCACGTGTTCCAACATTTATACGGAATCCAAACTGATCTTCCCCGAGGTCGGCATCCAACAGTTTTTCCATTCGTCTGTACAGAATTCGCGTTAGTATTTTGCAGCTGTGACTTATTAAACTGATAGTACGGTAATTTTCACATCTGTCAACACCTGCTTTTTTTGGGATTGGAATTATTATATTGAAGTCTGAGGGAATTTCGCCTGTCTCATACATCTTGCTCACCAGACGGTAGAGTTCTGTCAGGACGGCCTCTCCCAACGCTGTCAGTAGTTCTAATGGAATGTTCTCTACTCCCGGGGCCTTGTTTCGACTTAGGTCTTTCATTGCTGTGTCAAACTCTTCACGCAGTATCATACCTCCCATTTCATCTTCATTTACCTCCTCTTCCATTTCCATAATATTGTCCTCAAGAACATCGCCCCTGTATAGACCCTCTATATACTCCTTCCACCTTTCTGCTTTCCCTTCTTTGCTTAGAACTGGGTTTCCATTTAAGCTCTTGATATTCATGCAAGTGATTTTCTTTTCTCCAAAGGTCTCTTTAATTTTCCTGTAAGCGGTATCTATCTCACCCCTCATGAGATAAGCCTCTACATCCTTACATTTGTCCTCTAGCCAACTCTGCTTAGCCATTTTGCATTTCCTGTCGATCTCATTTTTGAGACGTTTATATTCCTTTATGCCTGCCTCACTTGCTGCATTTTTGTGTTTTCTCCTTTCATCAATTAAATTCAGTATCTCTTCTGTTACCTAAGGATTTCTACTAGCTCTCGTATTTTTACCTACTTGATCCTCTGCTGCCTTCACTATTTCATTCCTCAAAGCTACCCATTCTTTTTCTACTGTATTTCTTTCCCCCATTCCTGTAATTGGTTCCCTAATGCTCTCCCTGAAACTCGGTACTACCTCTGGTTCTTTCGGTTTATCCAGGCCCCATCTCCTTAAAGTCCCACCTTTTTGCAGTTTCTTCAGTTTTAATCTACAGTTCATAACCAATAGACTGTGGTCAGAGTCCACATCCACCCCTGGAAATGTCTTACAATTTAAAATCTGATTCCTAAATCTCTGTCTTACCATTATATAATCTATCTGAAACCTTTTAGTATCTCCAGGGTTCTTCCATGTATACAACCTTCTTTCATGATTCTTGAACCAAGTGTTAGCTATGATTAAGTTATGCTCTGTGCAAAATTCTACCAGGCGGCTTCCTCTTTCATTTCTTAGCCCCAATCCATATTCCCCTACTACGTTTCCTTCTCTTCCTTTTCCTACTGTCGAATTCCAGTCACCCATTACTATTAAATTTTCGTCTCCCTTCACTACCTGAATAATTTCTTTTATCTCATCATACATTTCATCAATTTCTTCATCGTCTGCAGAGCTAGTTAGCATATAAACTTGTACTACTGCAGTAGGCGTGGGCTTCGTGTCTATCTTGGCCACAATAATGTGTTCACCATGCTGTTTGTAGTAGCTTACCCGCACTCCTATTTTTTTATTCATTATTAAACCTACTCCTGCATTACCCCTATTCGATTTTGTGTTTATAACCCTGTATTCACCTGACCAAAAGTCTTGTTCCTCCTGCCACCGAACTTCACTAATTCCCACTATATCTAACTTCAACCTATCCATTTCCCTTTTTAAATTTTCTAACCTACCTGCCCGATTAAGGGATCTGACATTCCACGCTCCGATCCGTAGAATGCCAGTTTTCTATTTCCTGATAACGACGTCCTCTTGAGTAGTCCCCGCCCGGAGATCCGAATGGCGGACTATTTTACCTCCGGAATATTTTACACAAGAGGACGCCATCATCATTTAACCATACAGTAAAGCTGCATGCCCTCGGGAAAAATTACGGCTGTAGTTTCCCCTTGCTTTCAGCCGTTCGCAGTACCAAAACAGCAAGGCCGTTTTGGTTAGTGTTACAGGGCCAGATCAGTCAATCATCCAGACTGTTGCCCCTGCAACTACTGAAAAGGCTGCTGCCCCTCTTCAGGAACCACACTTTTGTCTGGCCTCTCAGCAGATACCCCTCCGTTGTGGTTACACCTACGGTACGGCTATCTGTATCGTTGAGGCACGCAAGCCTCCCCACCAACGGCAAGGGCGGGGGGGGGGGGGGGGTGGTTGTCTATTATGATTCGTTGATGTCTGTGGTTTTGAAGATGTCGCTAATTTCAAGCCGTGATAATTTGAAGTTTATTATTAATAATGATTGTGTTAAGCCTAGCCAGCCGGGGTGGCCGAGCGGTCCTAGGAGCTTCAGTCCGGAACCGCGCTGCTGCTACGGTCACAGGTTCGAATCCTGCCTCGGGCATAGTTGTGTGTGATGTCCTTAGGTTAGTTAGGTTTAAGTAGTTCTAGGTTCTAGGGGACTGATGAAGGTAAGACCCATAGTGCTCAGAGCCATTTTTGTTAAGCCTATCGCATTTCAGTTTCGAATGCTTCTTATTCAGAAGGTGCGAATCCCTTCAACTAAGATTATTGATGTACACCTTTAAAAACTGTCTGTTATTGCTCATTTGAGGCTCAAGGATTCAAGAATTTGCGATATCATGTTGACAAAGAGACAGGTGTATCTGTGAAGGACAGACACGTAAACGGAAGCCTAAGTGAGGTTCAGATAACACATGCCGGCATGCGGTTGCGCACCGTACGCCTATTCGAGCTCCTCTTTCAAATTCCCAATAAACGCGTCAGTCGAGTTTCGAATGAACATGGCAGTGTCATTTCTGCTTACGAAGAGAGGCGCAGTGCTGGATTTTCCCTTGCCTATTCTCGGTTGAGTTCGGCAAGTTAGGATACATTTCTTGAAACACATTCCGTCATTTATAACAGTATCCAACTACCGTGTACTGGTCATCTGTGACGGACAGCCTATGACGAGCGCCATTTCCAAAGACACAGCACGTGCGAGCGGAGCGCTCGCGGCGGCGCGTGCTCCAACTGCCACCCAGAGTTCCATGGCGGGCCGGCGCTGTCGACACAACACGCTTCTGACGTAAGGTATAACCGCAGGGCTGTTGATAAAATATCCATATGTCGAAATTTTTCCCACGAAATATCGGTATATAAGAGCTATATTTTTTAACCAACTCATCGATATACACTATGTTATCAAAAGTAACCGGACACCCCCAAAAACATACGTTTTTCATAATAGGTGCATTGTGCTGCCACCTACTGTCAGGTACTCCATATCAGCGACCTCGGCAGTCGTTAGACAACGTGCGAGAGCAGAATGGGGCGCTCCACGGAACGTGGTCAGGTGACTGGGTGTCACTTGTGTCATGCGTCTGTAAACGAGATTTCCACACTCCTTAACATACGTAGGTCCACTGTTCCCGATGTGATAGTGAAGTGGAAACGTGAAGGGACACGTACAGCACAAAAGCATACAGGCGGACATCGTTTGTTGACTGACAGAGACCGCCGACAGTTGTATCCAGACAATCACACAGGAACTCCATACTGTATCAGGATCCACTGCAAGTACCATGACAGTTAGGCGGGATGTGACACAACTTTCATTTCATGGTCGAGCGGCTGCTCATAAGCCACACATCACGCCGGTAAATGCCAAACGACGCCTCGCTTGGTGTAGGGAGCGTAAACATTGCACGATTGACCATTGGAAAAACGTTGTGTGGGGTGACGAATCACGGTACACAATGCAGCGATCCGATGGTAGCGTGGGTTGGCGAATGCCCGGTGGACGTCATCTGCCAGTGTGTGTAATGCCGACAATAAAACTAGGAGGCGGTGGTGTTATGGTGTGATCGTGTTTTTCATGGAGGGGGTTTGCACCCCTTGTTGTTTTGAGGGGCACTATCACAGCACAGGCCTACATTGATGTTTTAAGCACCTTCTCGCTTCCCACTGTTGAAGAGCAATTCAGGGATGGCAATTTCATCTTTCAACACCATCGAGCACCTCTTTATAGTGCACGGCCTGTGGCGGAGTGGTTACACGACAGTAACATCCTTTTAACGGACTGGCCTGCACAGGTTCCGGACCCGAATCCTATGGAACACCTTTGGGATGTTTTGGAACGCCGAATTCGTGCCAGGCCTCACCGACCTACAGCGATACCCCTCCTCAGTGCAGCACTCCGTGAAGAATGGGCTGCCATTCAGCAGAACAACGTCCAGCGCCTGATTGAACGTATGGCTGCAAGAGTGGAAGGGTGGTCAACACCATATTGAATTCCAGCATTACCGATGGAGGGTGCCACGAACATGTAAGTCATTTTTAGCCAGGTGTCCGCGTACTTTTGATCACATAGTGTATTTGTACCTCGGGACTGAAGAGGACGCATGAAATTATGCTGATTATTTTGCAGCTGACACATGTTAACAGAATAAGACTTCGCCACGGTACTATAGTGCCACAGCCGTTTCATCGCTGACGTTGGCAGCACTCGAGAACAGAACACACTTCTCACGAAGTACGAGTATATCGATTTCTGTTGCAATACAACTAAGAGAACACTATGGCCACCGCCTGACTAGTCAGAAACAAACTGTAGCTGTCTTTACCCAAAATGTTGTCGTCTGTAACTAAACCTAGAAAATCGGTACTAGGTTGGTTTATATTTTATTTCGAAGAAAAGAATTACTATCTCTGTAAAGAAATGTTTTCGTGTATGTTTTACGTGTGACATGACGTAAAATGTTATGACTTGCGCTTTCTGACATATTTTTCGGTGATATAAAACACAAAGTGGTTCGTTCAAATGGCTCTGAGCACTTTGCGACTCAACTTCTGAGGTCATAAGTCGCCTAGAACTTAGAACTAATTAAACCTAACTAACCTAAGGACATCACACACATCCATGCCCGAGGCAAGATTCGAACCTGCGACCGTAGCGGTCGCTCGGTTCCAGACTGTAGCGCCCAGAACCGCACGGCCACTCCGGCCGGCAAACACAAAGGGGACATTTCCTTACAGCAATTATACTTTTTTATTTAAAATCATAAAACATCGTAGCCAAGTACCGATTACCTTAGCTACGCATCAGATGAGGGGTACGGTAACCAACACTTTGGAGAGCACTAGGTTGGCAATGCCGATCGAGGAATCGAGCATAACTCAGCGGCAATTGGATTGTTCGCACTCGCTAATTGTTTTTTCAGCATATGAAGACAAATTTTCATTTCTATCTTGCGTAAGATTCATAGTTAAAGATTTATCTTCATTGCAGTGAAAGCTTCATTGAATGCCCGAACAATATTGTTCTGCAATTGGGCCCCCTTCACTGCCCCATTGCATACAGGTTTCCGCAGCGGTTGATTGACCGACGCTATCTTTCCAACAGTAGTGCACTGAAGTTAGTGCTGCCACGTTAAGCGGAGAAAAGAACGACCAGCAAATTTGCCGTCGGCCGCCACCACCCAAGTAGCGGCGCTTGTGACCAAATGCACGGTTACACACATTGGCGGATTTTCTACAGTTGAGAGAGATTTTGTTCAATGTGAGTTGAGTGTTCGTGAGTTCGCACAGTAACTATTGTCTGCTTTTTTCTACTGTAAACATGAGTAACCTAGACACAGATAATGAAATTTTAATTTCATTTATTCAAGAATGGACTGTTTTGTGGGATAATATGCTCGGTGTATTCAAGGACTGACATGCTACCAGAAAAGCTTGGGGTGAAGTTTGCCCAGGAATTCGCAGCTACCACAATGTGCTGAACGAAACTGAATACAATTATTTTACCAAGGACACACGTTTTCACTTATATATTCTAGACGTGGTACCCTCACACTATAGATTGGCACAGGATCTTTATACAGGGTGATTCAAGAAGAATACCACAACTTTAAAAATGTGTATTTAATGAAAGAAACATAATATAACCTTCTGTTATACATCATTACAAAGAGTATTTAAAAAGGTTTTTTTTCACTCAAAAACAAGTTCAGAGATGTTCGATATGGCCCCCTCCAGACACACGAGCAATATCTACCCGATACTCCAACTCGTTCCACACTCTCTGTAGCATATCAGGCGTAACAGTTTGGATAGCTGCTGTTATTTCTCGTTTAAAATCATCAATGGTGGCTGAGAGAGGTGGCTGAAACACCATATCCTTAACATACCCCATAAGAAAAAATCGCAGGGGGTAAGATCAGGGCTTCTTGGAGGCCAGTGATGTCACGGGCTGCCTGGCGGCCGATCCATCGCCTCGGGTAGTTGACGTTCAGATAGTTACGGACAGATAAGTGCCAATGTGGTGGCGCTCCATCCTTTTTCGTAGGACTCTCCATACAGTTGATTGTGGAATTTTCAGCTCTCTGCTAGCTCTGCGAGTCGATTTTCCTGGGCTGCCGACAAATGCTTGCTGGATGCGTGCTACATTTTCATCACTCGTTCTCTGCCGTCCAGAACTTTTCCCTTTGCACAAACACCCATTCTCTGTAAACTGTTTATACCAACGTTTAATACACCACCTATCAGGAGGTTTAACACAATACTTCGTTCGAAATGCACGCTGAACAACTGTCGTCGATTCACTTCTGCCGTACTCAATAACACAAAAAGCTTTCTGTTGAGCGGTCGCCATCTTAGCATCAACTGACGCTGACGCCTAGACAACAGCGCCTCAAGCGAACAAATGTACAACTAAATGAAACTTTATAGCTCCCGTAATTCGCCGACAGATAGTGCTTAGCTCTGCCTTTTGTTGTTGCAGAGTTTTAAATTCGTAAAGTCGTGGTATTCTTTCTGAATCACCCTGTATTGTATGCCAATCCTTACTTAATTATTTGTTTCTTTTTTATTATCGTGTCAGAAGAAGACATCTGTCAAAGGAACTCATCGACATTCAGAGGTAATTGAAGAATATCTTGTCATCCTTCTCTTCAAACAACGTGTAGAAAGCTCCATCCTCGCGTCTTTCTTAAATTAATTGATTTCAAATTAGTCGATTTTCCTACTCCTTTTCATTAGTCGACATAATAACAATAAACGTACATAGGAAAGCCTAGACTGCCGTGATCAAGTATTCACTCCACACTTTGTATACATTTACTGGGCCATAAAAACAACATAATGCACAAATAGTAAGGTGCACTACTTTGGCAATTCCGAAAAAATCACAAGAGAAGTTTTACGCGTCTATAATGTACCTGGTGTGTCCTCGCGAAGATACCAGTCGCAAGAAGTTATTGTAGTCAGTCGGTTTCCGGCACGGTAGCTCGTCCGCAGCTCGGCACGGTAGCTCGTCCGCAGCTCGTGGTCTAGTTGCTGCCTCTGGATCATGGGGTCCCCGGTTCGGTTCCCGGCCGTGTTGAGGAGTTTTCTCTGCCCGAGGAGTGGATGTTTATGATGTTCTTATCATTTCATCATCATCATCATTCATGACAGTGGTTACAATGGACTGTGTATAAAAACTGGCCTGTGTAAAAATTGGGACTTTGTACGGGCGCCGACGACCACGCATTTTAGTGCCCTATAAACCAAACACAAACCGGCACTGTAGCTCAACGCGTTCGGTCAGAGACTTGTTCGTCCTCTGTAACAAAAAAAAATTTGAGTAAATGGGTCAGTGGTTAACTTGAATTGGTGTGATGGGACGTCCTCCCCGAACGAAAGCAACGAATAATAGTGAACAAAGTGAGATTTAAAAAAAGAAAAAAGAAAACAAAAAGAAAAGCTTTTAGCGTCCACTAAAAACAAGTGGTGCGTGAAAGAGGTGACGTTTCGAATCCCGATATCATTTACTTTTTAATCTTTATTTTTTCCGTCACTGGTCACATTATTTAGTTTATATTAATGTGATTTGAGAGGTAACAAAATGAAGAAAGCACGTACATTTCCATGAAACTGTAGTGAATTTCATATGTTATTTGACTATTTACTATTTCTAATTCAGTTTTCAATGAGGAGGGACAAGCTTGGAATGCCCAGGTCAAACCTCGATAATTAAAGATGTGAATGACGTTATTCACAATGAGTAATACAGTGAGTCACAATGTGCCAGACCACAAGAGTGATGTACAATTACTCCTGGGATGTGCTCTCGGCATCACACGCTGCAGGACGGTATTTGTCATACGGACATGGAAAACATAAATTGGAACTTGGTGCAGATATATATGGTTTTTTTCATTGCGTTATCTCCCAGATCTCATATAAATTAAATAATATGACCAGTTATGAAAGAAGAAATGGATTAAGAATTGAATCTGAGCAGGAGTCGAACCATCGCCTCACACACGTTCGTCTTCCGAACCTCGAACGCTAGTCACGTGACCACCATGAACTGTAACGTGCGGAACCTAAGCACAGCTATATACCGCACATAATAGGGGCGTAAAACTTTTTCTGCGATTTTTTCGGAGTTGCCAGAGTAGTGCACCTTAGTAATTGAGTATTATGTTCTTGCAATCTCCACAACTTTTGTGTACTTCAGTTGTAAGGATGTTGTGACTTTCATTGCTACAAACATATTAATGTAATTTGAAATACCGTTACAAATTTAATAGTAAGAACGAAAGAAGGTATGTGATTGTGGAAAGCCGTTCTGATTCTAATTATGTGCAAACGTCACTACTCACATACCTACATTACACAAATAGAAACTGAATTCGTCTCGGGTCCTTCCCATAACTATCTACCACTTTTTCAGTTAAGGAATCCTGTTCTGACTTTACCTTATATGGATGAACAGACCCCATATTCAAACCACTGGGTCGATCATCCACCATGATAGTTCGTAGCCACGTTTTCACCCGCTTGACAGTGTTCCAAACAGACATGACATATATCAATTCATATTGTATAACGTTCTTCAATCACCCTATCGTGATAATATTTCAAACAGGATTTTAAAACAGTTAGAAGATATAAGGCCAAATTTGTGACAACAAAGAAATCTTTTTTTTTAATCTGACTTAAGAAACTGTTTCAAAATGGTTCAAATGGCTCTGAGCACTATGGGACTTAACTTCTGAGGTCATCAGTCCCCTAGAACTTAGAACTACTTAAACCTAACTAGCCTAAGGACATCACACACATCCATGCCCGAGGCAGGATTCGAACCTGCGACCATAGCGGTCGCGCGGTTCCAGACTGTAGCGCCTAGAACCGCTCGGCCACTCCGGCCGGCAAACTGCTTCAAAGTATTTCTCATTAAGTACTGACAATCGGAAAAATTTAACTGTGGTAATTACGTACCTGAACGATCTTTCCTCCACAGAGCAGGTGGTCGCTGGTAAGCTAAGGGCTCTCTACAGACTAAAGCTAAGGCGGGCAAGAATTTATCTTTGTCCAGTAGGTGAGTCACTCTTAATTCAGCAATATCTCCTTCTGTATCACATTTCCACATTCTAATCCCTGTGCATGATTCTTCAGTGAATTTATCTAAAAGATCGCCATTAAATTTTTCGTTATTTTCAAATATTCTTTTCGTATCTAGGTCGCTTTCGGATTGCATTACCTTTGGGTGCAAGCAGGAAATCTCAAAATATGCCTTGTATGCTTCTGAAAACCGTCGTTGCAAGAACCGAATTAGGGAATCCAAATAAGGAATGAAGAGTGATTTTCTGTAGTACTCAGTGACGAAACAGCTGGATGATTCGAGCGATGCATTTCCCGTGCAACAACTCGCGGCTGTCGAATACCGGCGACGTCTGTTCCAAGCGCAGTATAGTTGCTTTCAGCACTTTTCATGATCATTTGAAATTCGGTTTCCGCATTTTCTCTGTCATCCATTAACATTTTTTTACAACTTTTAACAAGTTTATGTTTACTGATTGTAGGATACTGGTGACAGGTTCTAGTATGGCTAAATATTTTTCTATGACTTTTAGCATAACAATAAATGTTGGGTAAGTACGTATGCAGTAAAGTTGCCAGGCTTTCTGCTTAGTTTCACGCTCTCCTTCTTTATCTAAAATTATTAATGCTTCAACAATTTGTAAAAACTTTCCTTTAAATTTCCTAATAGACCTAAGCTTCTCAGACGAGCGTGTCTCACAAAGTTTTTGAAGGTTCCCATCTAGAAGTTTCCTTTGGATGCTGCCCTGGAAGAAAGAAATTGCTTCTTTGATAGTACCAATGGCATTTCTAAGGTAAGGTGTTCAAATCATTCTAGATTAAATCAAGTCTATGCCTAGCACAATGATAGAAGCGATCCTTCGGATATTTCCCAGCTACTATCTTCTGTACTCCGCCAGTTTTACCGGCCATCGTACTGCACCCATCAAAATCTTTTCCTACCATTTTATCTAGACTTAAGCCCAGAGCAGATGAGATAGATATTACTGTGTCGGAAACATGTTTTGCGTCTAGTCTTTTCTAATGGTGTAAATCTAAGGAATTCTTCTCTGCCAACATTAGTTGCAGAACCAAAATAACGTGCAGAAAGAGACAGCTATTCTGTGGCTGCAATATCCATTGTATCGACTCCCAAAATTGAAAATGATTCACTGTTCCGATTGTGGTAACCAGACCATTTCTTAGTACTCTGGCGCATGCATCAATAAATCATTTTGGGATCTTTGAGAAACATAAGTAGCATTTTTAGGAGCACTCTCGAAATGTTTTCGCAATGTTTCGTCGCTTGAGTGTACTGTAAATTGTAATAAATCGTCAAATACAACATATGACTTTGTTTTTCCTGTTAAAGACAGTCATATAATGCACCACACAATAGATGAGAAACAATTGATTTTTAACTCTGTGCGATTAGTTTGTATTAATTTCGCAGGATTCTCGTTGACGAGTTCTTCCATACTTTTAGTTTCGTTTGTCACTAACAAAATTAGTAGACCCTTCTATTGCATCTTTACGGCATTCGGAATTCATATGCGTTTTTGTATACTCATGAAAGTATTTGAAATATGTGAATGGGCGGCTTATTAATGCGCCGTGACGACTACCACGCGTTATGTGTGGGCGGAAAAGCACACAAAACTCGCAGAGGGCAGCCTTAGCCGCTTTAGAATAGCCCAGCTAGGGATATAACGACAGACAGTCTGTCGTGTTCTTTTTGTGCCGTCTACGTCATTCTTAAAATTATAATTCTTCTCGAGTTGCCATGGATTCAATAAAACCTTACAGTATAGGCAATCGTCAGTATCCTTTTCCTCACTGTAATTTCCGTTATCGGGAATACAGACCACGTTACTAATAGCCCTTTCCATCAACGCACTTGAAATCAGCGTAGCCACTCGCTCCGTTTCTATTTTCCCCATCCGTACTATTAGTGGAATTTTTAATAGCGATGGTTACGTTTAACTCAGCGTTTTTCTGCGATACCTCAACATAGACTATATTTTTCGACCCCTTCACTTTAATTTGTAGTTTACATTGGCTTATAAAGTGTATCGGTCAGTTTGCCACTTTATTCACTGCGCTTTTAAACTTCACAACGACAAAAGTCTGTTAAAACCACAGTCATGCACCACTGTCCACTTGTGACTCAACACTGAATTTACCTACCTCTTACACGATGCGATGCCGAGCCGAGCTGAATGGTGACTGCAGAACAGAAACTGAAATCGTATCACAATGGGGTGAGGCAGCGAGGCGTTTCGATTCAACAGTGAAACACCGCGGTACCGCAGGTAGGAGGTATAGAAGTCTAATGTTTGTTGTTAGTGTAGACCACTTTTGCAGTTCCTGTACGCCCGTCCCAGTGCACTGTCAGTGTTGTCTGTGAGGGCCTGACATTACATGTGCGTAATGGGAGGGACATCCGTCATGTTCGTACCAAACTGATTGTCTCAAGTCCAGTGGGACGTCTGCCAGTAACAGCAGAGCAGCATATACACTGAAGCCCCAAATAAACTGGTACTGGCATTCATATTCAAATACAGAGATGTGTAAACAGGAAGAATACGGCGCTGCGGTCGGAAACGCCTATACAGGGTGGTCCATTGATCGTGACCGGGCCAAATATCTCACGAAATAAGCGTCAAACAAAAAAATACAGCCGAGCGGTTCTAGGCGCCAGAGTCTGGAACCACGCGAACGCTACGGTCGCAGGTTCGAATCCTGCCTCGGGCATGGATGTGTGTGATGTCCTTAGGCTATTTAGGTTTAAGTAGTTCTAAGTTCTAGGGGACTGGTGGTCTCAGAAGTTAAGTCCCATTGTGCTCAGAGCCATTTGAAGCCAAAAAAATACTGTTGTGGACTGACAGACAGCCAGTCCACAGTGACGGGTAACCGAAAGGCACGCTCTTAAACTCACGCAGGCTGGCGTGAGGTCTGAAACAGGATACGTAATGAACGCTATAAAGAAAAGTACGTAGCTGCTGGAATACTTAACTTTAATCCATTATTTGTATACATCGTTCTTGACGGTACGGTTTAAATAATAGCAACTGTTAATGGCGCCTTGCTAGGTCGTAGCCATTGACTTAGCTGAAGGCTATTCTAACTATCTTCTCTGCAAATAAGCGAGGCTTCGTCAGTGTTGCATCGCTAGCTAAGTCGTCCGTACAACTGGGGCGAGTGCTAGTAAGTCTCTCGAGACCTGCCGTGTAGTGGCGCTCGGTCTGCGATCACTGACAGTGGCGACACGCGGGTCCGCCATGTACTAATGGACCGCGGCCGATTTAAAGCTACCACCTAGCAAGTGTGGTGTCTGGCGGTGACACCACAAATACAAGGAACGAAACCTGTCTAGCTCGAAGGGGGAAACCCTAGATGGCGCTGCCTTAGGTCAAACGGATATCAACTGCGTTTTTTTAAATAGGTATTTGCTTCGTGATACATTACCCATGTTAAAATGGACCGTTTACCAATTGCGGAAAACGTCGATATCGTGTATATGTATCGCTATTGTGATCAAAATCCCCAACGGGCGTGTGCTATGTATGCTGCTCGGTATCCTGGACGACATCATCCAAGTCTCCGGACCGTTCGCAGGATAGTTACGTTATTTAAGGAAGCAGGAAGTGTTAAGCCACATGTGTAACGTCAACCACGACCTGCAACAAATGATGATGCCCAAGTAGGTGTTTTAGCTGCTGTCGCGGCTAATCCGCACATCAGTAGCAGACAAACTCAGCGAGAATCGGGAATCTCAAAAACGGCTGTGTTGAGAATGTTACATCAACATCGATTGCACCCGTACCATATTTCTATGCGCCAGGAATTGCATGGCGACGACTTTGAACGTCGTGTACAGTTCTGCCACTGGGCACAAGAGAAATTACGGGGGCCCGCATCTCGTGGTCGTGCGGTAGCGTTCTCGCTTCCCACGCACGGGTTCCCGGGTTCGATTCCCGGCGGGGTCAGGGATTTTCTCTGCCTCGTGATGGCTGGGTGTTGTGTGCTGTCCTTAGGTTAGTTAGGTTTAATTAGTTCTAAGTTCTAGGGGACTTATGACCACAGCAGTTGAGTCCCATAGTGCTCAGAGCCATTTGAACCATTTGAACCAAGAAATTACGGGACGATGACAGATTTTTTGCACGCATTCTATTTAGCGACGAAGCGTCAGTCACCAACAGCGGTAACGTAAACTGGCATAATATGCACTATTGGGCAACGGAAAATCCACGATGGCTGCAACAAGTGGAACATCAGCAGCCTTGGCGGGTTAATGTATAGTGCGGCAGTATGGGAGGAAGAATAATTGGCCCCCATTTTATCGATGGCAATCTCAATGGTACAATGTATACTGATTTACTACGTAATGTTCTACCGATGTTACTACAAGATGTTTCACTGCATGACAGAATGGCGATGTACTTCCAACATGATGGATGTCCGGCACATGGCTCGCGTGCGGTTGAAGCGGTATTGAATAGCATATTTCATGACAGGTGACTTGGTCACCGAAGCTCCATACCATAGCCCGCACGTATACCGGATTTCTTTCTGTGGGGAAAGTTGAAGGATATTTGCTATCGTGATCCACCGACAACGCCTGAAAACATGCGTCAGCGCATTGTCAGCGCATGTGCGAACATTACCGAAGGCGATGTTGGGAGGAATGTCGTTACACGTATTGCCAAATGCATTCAAATTGACGGACATCATTTTGAGCATTTATTGCATTAATGTGGTAATTATAGGTAATCACTCTGTAACAGCATCCGTTCTCAGAAATGGTAAATTCACAAAGGTGCATGTATCACATTGGAACAACCGAAGTAAAATGTTCAAACGTACCTATGCTCTGTATTTTAATTTAAAAAACCTACCTGTTACCAACTGTTCGTCTAAAATTGTGAGCCTTACGTTTGTGACTATTACAGCACCATCTATCACAAAGCGAAAAAAGTGGTCCAACTAAAGCATTCATATTTCTTTACGTACTACACGAATGTGCAATAAAAATGGAGGTTCCTATTTTAAAAAACGCCGTTGATATACTTTTGACCTATGGAAGCGCCATCTAGCGGGCCAGCCATAGCGGCATCTGGTTTCCCCCTTCGAGCTGGACAAGTTTCGTCCTTTGAAGTTTTTTCGTTTGACGCTTATTTCGTGAGATATTTGGCCCGGTCATGATCAATGGACCACTCTGTATAAGACAACAAGTGCCTGGCGCAGTTTTTAGATCGGTTACTGCTGCTACAGTGGCAGGTTATCGTGATTTAAGTGAGTTTGAACGTGGTGTCATAGTCGGCGCATGAGCGATGAGACACAGCATCTCTGAGGTAGCGATGAAGCGGGGATTTTCCCATATGACCATTTCACGAGTCTACCGTGAATATCAGGAATTCGGCAAAAGGTCAAAAATCCCTGATACATCTAGGTAAGACTGACAGGTGACACGTCCGTAAGCATCCTGCCTGATCACCTGCATCCATTCATATTCATTGTGCATTCCGACGGACTTGGGGAATTCCAGCACGACTATGCGACATCATAAACGCCCAGAATTGCTACACAGTTGCTCCAGGAACACTCTTCTGAGCTCAAACACTTCCATTGGGCACCAGACTCCCCAGAGATAAACATTATTGGGCATATCTGGGATACCTTGCAACATGCTGATCAGAAGAGATCTCCATCCCTCGTACTCTTAATGATTTATGAACAGCCCTGCAAGATTCGTGGTGTCAATACCCTCCAGCACTACTTCAGACATTAGTCGAGTCCATGCCAAGTCGTGTTGCGGCACTTCTGCGTGCTCTCGGGGGCGCTACACGATATTAAGCAGGTGCACCAGTTTCTTTGGCTCTTGAGTGAAGAACTCTACGCTTAAGTGGGCGTGTTGTCTGAGTGTCTCCTCGTCGTGCCCCATCCGTGAGGAAAATTATGATTTCCAGTTCGTCTTGGCCGAGTAGGGCAATCGACGTGGTTCCTACTTAAGGGGTTTGTAAACTAATAAATTAAGAAACTGAGAAGATGGGCAGGGGTACAACACACGATGAAAAAAGTTATGACTAAATTGTTCATACATTAAAACAAAGAACTATAAAATCGCCGTCAACAGCCTTCAAAAAAGTACTGTTGAAGACTGCAGAGTACCATAAGCAAAACGTTGACACCTAAATGGAAACAGACATTACTAATAAATTACTAACAGAAAGGTGGACAATGTGCTGTTACTCTAGAATCTACGAGGGATAGTAAAAAAAAAAATGAAAAACATAGTCGTGTGCAGAGCTTGTGCAGTACGCATTTCTGCCCCTTTTTCCGATGATTTTGTTTGGGGTGGACGTCCGATGACAGCCACTTTGGTTCTTCGTTGATCTGTTCACTCAGTTTTGTGTTACAGAGGGTAGCTAACCCTCTGAGCGGACACGCTAAGCTACCGTGCCGACAACCCTCTGCGTGTGTAGCACAACTCATTGCCAGTCCAGTACCGCCTGTGTTGTTGACCTGACTTGTTCAGTTCATCTGCAGTGATTGTTTTCGCTAGCGCTTTTCTGTTCTTGTCTCATTTCCTTGATGCTAAGTTTAAGTGAACAACGTGCACCTGTGAAATTTTGTTTCCTACTCGGTAAAAAAGCTGCTGAACCTGTTTTAATGTTTACCAAGATGACGCTATCGGAAAGATTCAAGTGTACGAGTGGTTTGCTCGGATTAAAAATGGCGACATGTCGAATGATGACAATCTGCACGTCCTTCAATTCCCAGAATCGACGAAAATACTGAAAAAATTCGAGAGCTTGTCCTCACAGACAGTTGACAGATAATTGATCAACTTTCAGAGATTAATGGGTTATTCTGGAGCTCGGTTCAGCGAATTTTAACGGTAGAGTTGGGAATGAAAAGGATTGCTGCCAAGTTTGTTCCTCAGGTTCTGACTGACAGTCAAAATGAACGTCTTGCTTTCAAACAACAGCTTGAAACTGATCCAAATTTTCTGTCAAAGAGCATTACTGGTGATGAATCGTGGTCGTTACGACTCAGAAACGAGGCAACAGTCAAGCCGATGGGTAGATATCATCGTCATCCCGTCCAAAAATATCGGAAAGTCAAAATCAAACATGAAAACAATACTGATTTGCTTTTTTGCTGTCAATGTCGTAGTTCATGCAGAGTTAGTTCCTCTAGGTCAGACCGTCAATCAAACCTCTCATTTGGAAGTTTTAAGAAGGTTGCGCAATAGTTTTCGTCAAAAAAGACCCTATTGTGGCAGGCAAGAGACTAGTTCTCCCACCACGACAACGCACCTGCACTCACAAACATCTCTGTCAGAGAGTTTTTGGCTAAAAATGGCACGGTTCCGCTGCCTCAAGCACCTTACTCGAATGACCTGGCTCCGTGCGAATTTTTTTTTATTTCCGCGAATGAAAAGGGGCACGAGAGCACACTGATTTGACAACATTCAGGAAGTCGAGAGAAAAAGAGCGAGAAGGTTTCGTCCATTTCTGAAGACGACTACAAAAAATGTTTTGAACAATGGAAGCACTAGTGGGACAAATGTATTAGTTATGATGTAGCGTATTTTGAACGGGATGAGTTTGTTTTGTAAACAATATGAAAATATGTAGCTTTTAAGAATAATTCTGTCTTTTTGGCTTCCCCCTCGTATATTTAACCTCTACACTACAGATACTGTTGGGAAAAAGCTTCCTGTACAAACCAGAGTAATCTGACGACGCGACAGAGGGGGCTGGTGGCTACTTCTGCTCACCAAGCAGCGATTTTGAAGGCAGCCTGCAGCAACCTGCAGGCGACCACAAAGCTCCTAAACAACTGCTTGCGCCGCTTTGAATTGGCGGTACCTTGTCGCGAGGATCGTTATGCGTCTCTGTCAAAGGCAATCAGCGGCAAAACTGTAAGGAGACGCCCTGGCGGCAAGAACCTATACGCGAATTCGATAATCGCTGGCGCCTTCCGAACGTCCCGGATTTATGTTGTGGTGGGGTTGATCTACTATTCTGTTATTTTGCGCAATGGATTAATCTGAGATGTACCCTTTACCCTGTGGCTCCTGCAAAATGCAATTACCACCCCCACACTACTACAGAAGTGAGACAGACGCTCGTAACATTCTAAAGAAAAATGCCTGAAAAACTTTCAGCAATAAATATCTCTTGGAGTCGTCCGTTGTAAGGATAAGACACAAAAATTCACAAAATTTCTTACGTAACTAGTGGGATACTTGAGTAGTTGAGTAGTGCCAGTTAGTGTAAGAAAAACATGAAACTAACGAAAATTATTGTTTATTTTGCAAAAATTCTGAGAAATCACGATGGCACTTTTAGTTACGAATTGAACACATTATATCCTGGTTCTTTTCGGAATGTGAAGTGACCTCTCAAGGATAGGATTCGCGAATGAAATTTCTGTACAAAGTTTAAGATTGTTACTGACTTGGCAGAATGGTGGAGAGACCCGCCTACTCAACTTGAATAATTATCCTTTAGAATGTTGCTAGGTATTGTCGAGGCTGTTGTGTGTGAAATGCAGTGAAGTGTACTGTTGTGGAGGAAATATGGGACTCACAATAGCAGTAGCGCACAATACCGTAAGCTGCGATGACTGCTGTCTGCGCCACTCGCTGCTGACAATAAGATAACTCTCGTTCTATCTGGATCGACCTTCGCCAACCACACTTTCCCTACGCCTTGATGAAGTCAAGGATTCCTATTCGCCCCTAGTCGAACTATTGGCGTGGTACACCAGTCAGTTAACCAGTCCACCACGATGCCACTCAAAAATTCGCTCGTAGGCGTTTAACTATAACTCTGTCCGTTCACACCGCACAAAAAGTGTGTCGGCCAACACAGTGAACAACACTTAATCGCAAGGACACAATATAGAGTCACACTTCGATTTGCTCTCGACAGAGGTGCTCTCCCAGTGAAGTACTGAGGAGAGACTTTTTCCTCGCTCCAAGAACGGCAACAGAATGGCGCCTCTCCACGCCAGACGTGAAGGGGTATACTTTTCGGTCTCTTCCATTACTCCTTCAGCTCAAGGCGTCAGAAATATCGTCTGCCAATCAGCATTGCTCTTCTAAAACGGGAGAATGACGTTTCGTTAAGGCGACCAATCCGGAAATCTGTAGTATCGGCATGAGTGAGATTTTCACTCTGCAGCGGAGTTTGCGTTGATATGAATCTTCCTGGCACCTTAACACTGTTCACCGGACTGCGACTCGAACTTGGGACCTTTGCCTTTCATGGGCAAGTGCTCTACCAACTGAGCTACCCAAGCACGACTCACGCCCCGTCTTCACAGCTTTACTTCTGCCAGTATCTCGTCTCCTACCTTGTTGTATCGGCGTTTGGCGTTTGCTGTCTCATTGTGAAAATCTCTGAAATTGCGTGCTATGTGTAAATATTGCGTAGGTTGGACGCTCCCACACAATGTAGTGGAATTTGTTTTTGAGCCGAACACGGGGTCTTTCCCCCTTTCACTTGGGCACACGCTGTCTGCTCCATGGGCAGCTGAGATTGACTTGTCCTCTGAAGGGACCGGCCTCCCGGTGTGTGGTCTGCCTCTCTCGAACTAAAAGCACATGTGACCGTCGTGTCTGGAATGTATGTGTGTACACCAGGCTCGAGTATTTCAACCCATGTGCACACTTGTTGTTTGCATATCATTTACATGAGTTCATACAACATTGACTTTATCTTATCGAGTTTGGGTTCGAATGAAGCGTCTTGATGTGCAGAATATGAGTGTGAGGGCGGAATATATAAGCAATGAAGGTCACGAGACCACGATGTCTTACATACCTCCCTCCTTCTGACAAAATTTTTGTCTGGGGTTTGTCAATGCCGAGAAAAACATTGACAAAAAAAAAATGGTTCAAATGGCTCTGAGCACTATGGGACTCAACTGCTGAGGTCATTAGTCCCCTAGAACTTAGAACTAGTTAAACCTAACTAACCTAAGGACATCACAAACATCCATGCCCGAGGCAGGATTCGAACCTGCGACCGTAGCGGTCTTGCGGTTCCAGACTGCAGCGCCTTTAACCGCACGGCCACTTCGGCCGGCCATTGACAAAAGTCAGGCAAAAATTGTTCTTTTAGATTTTCCAATAAACTTTTCTCAGCCATTCTTAACATTTTTTTTCTAATGATTTCTTTATAGCTATGGTTTCTATTTTTTAATTCTAAAATTTATGTTTTGTTGTTAGGCAAATATAGACTTTACAAAGGTTGTTATTCTTTCTCATTGCCAGTACGTGTCTCTGTTTTTCTTTTTTTATTTCCAAAAATTGTTTTTACAATATTATTTTTTCTAAACTCGTTAGTGTACAGCGTATCATGTTTTAGTGTGGTTATATCTTTTCTTCAGTCAGGCTTTGCGTAAATGTTCACTAAAGATTTTTTGTGTTAGTTTGTTTTATTTATTTAGGCATTATCTTTTTCTTTGTGTGTCAGTGTAAAACTTCCTTTTTTTTTGGGGGGGGGGGGGGGGGAATGAAGAAGGGTTTACTCTTAATTCTATCCTCGATATTAATGTGTTTTTGAATGTTACTTAAAGAGGAAAAATCCTGCATAAATCCTTTTCTAAATAGACTTTCCATGAGTTTCTGAGATTATATAACTATACTAACTAAGTTTCTTTACAAAAGGTTTAAGGTATCTATAAATTGTGGACTTTACATACATAATAAAAATAATTACTTTTACAAGAAAGGAAAAAGGTACTTTTACAAATATGTCATTTTCTTACCTCTGCATTTGTGTTTAATGAGTTTTTTCCTTTTTGCTGTGACAGTTTCTGTGCTCGATGATCCCCACTGAAATACTGGAAGGCGGCGGCTCATTTGTATGGGTGTCACAAATCATGGGAGAAGCACTCTAGCATGCGACGCCGGGTCTTACATTGTTGACATTGTCATCATGGAGTGGTACTTTTAACCGATGATGATGACTGTGATTTACTGCATAAACAGTGATGTCCTGGTACTCCTTTGCTGTCACACCTGGGACGGTATTTCAGTTCGATGATTGTAGTTGGCTACCGACGATCGTCACCCAATATTGTGCTGTGACGTCTTGGTACTTCACACCTGGTTCGGTATGGTGATTTGATGATGTGGTAGGGAGAATACTGTTCATTTCGCTGAATCTATTTCTGGATAATGTACTACTTAATATTCCGTTTGCCGTTCGCTTGTATTTGTTTGACGATTCAAGGTTTATTTCTGGAAAGGTGGTTGTAGTAGTTGCTATGCCTCAAAGTTCATGGAAAGACGTTTGTAGCAATTTGCTTTGTAGGATAGGAAAGAGATGTATCTTGCTGTCTTCTGCCCTTCTTCATCTTGCATCTTCTGTTCTTCTCTTCTTTCTTGCATTCTTCTGTTCTTCTTGGGCTAGGAATATGTGAATTTTAGTGTAGGAGTGATATAAGATTTATAGGATCTGACTGCCTTTCCAACTGTTGTTTGATGAGTTTGTAGATCTTAGTAATTTTTTAGTACCTTCATTGTCGTCTCGTCATATTATGATTCTCCCCACACTCTGCTGTTGTGTAGCAGTGTCGTGACATACGAAATGTCCATGCTGTGCATTGTCCTCCTGAAGTCCAACCTGGTTCCAACCTGCATTTCTGGTGTGGCGTTGGTCTTCGTGTTGTTGTTATTGCCCTAAGTGCTTTCTCAACATGTCTGTACCCTCTCCGTCGCTATCTCGAAGCATCTGGTGTTAAGGGAGCTGGTGATTGGTGGTGGTGCCGATGTTCCTCTGATGCCTAGAAATATTTACAATTTTTGTTTTACATATATTTGTTATTTACAAAAAAACTCTGATTTTATAAAATGCAAAAATTTTCTGATAGTGGCAAAAATTATTGTATATATATGATTTCTTTTCTTTTTTTCTAATTATGTCCTACCAATTCTTCATTCTTTTAATTGTTGTGTACCATTTATTATTTGTGTGCATGTTGTAGTGTACTTGATACTACAAGAGATTGTTAGTGTGTATTGTGTCTCTTTTTCTTTTAATTAATGAGTTATTTTGTTGATTCTTAATTTATTTTTTATTTAGTGGTTAGTATAAGATAGGGGGGGGGGCGTTAGGTTACCTAACCTCTTCCGCATTTTTCAATTCAGTCTTTACGTTTTGCAGTATTTGGTGGCCTAACTTCTACATCTGGTTTCTCTTTGCTGTGTTGTTCTTGTCTCTGTGGACCATAATTTCCTCGGTCATTATTCGCGCCCTGGTCTCGCCAGTTGCTGTTTCTAACATTGTGACCTCTTTCAAAGTACACTTGACCGTTGGCATTTTGATTCCTAAATCCATATCCGCCACTGTATGAGTGTCCATTACCGTTCCTATTTCGGTACCAATTATTCTGGTTATCGTTTCTATGTCACTTGTCTCCATTGTGCCACTGTCCTTGTCTGTTAAATTGCCTGAGATTATTGGTGTTAGGATTACGATTATTATTATTATTGGAATATTCGTTCTTAGTCCTCTCCTTTTGCTGTTCCCTTTCCTTTCTTTTTTCTTTCACCTCGTCTTCTTTAAACATAAATTCAAGTTCCCTTAAAACCTCTTTGAATTCTTCGGTATTTTCATTTTTTCCTACTGCCGCCTGTTGATACTTTACCGGTAATTTCATTCTACACAGACGTATCAGCTCTCCGTTACTGTATGGTTTGTCTATGCATTGATTCTTTTTGTCCATTGTATCAAAGAATTTTACCACGCTTTTCTCTCTTGAGTTTTCATATGGTGTCATCTGAAGTATTTAATTTTGTTTTGCGCCTCATTGTACCAATATCTTTCGAGAAATGCTGTTCTGAACTGTAGGTAAGACGTGCAGGTAGCCGCGATCTTTTGCATCACCTCTGACATGTGTGCAGAAATGAAGTAAAGTTTGTGAGCTACGCTCCAGTGGTTTGGTAAGCCTACTTGAAACTGGTCGATGAATGTGCGTGCATGCAAGCTACCGCCTTCTTCCTTGAAATGTTGAAATTATCTAACTGTAAGGAAGTGGTCTGTATCGTATCTACTCATATATCCGGCATTGTGACTGATTCATGGACTCAAATAATCTGCCACTGCTTGTGTCGTCGTGTTTATTCTCTGGTAATCTACTGCCTGTCTGCCTATTCTCAATTTCCTGACTCATATCCGCGTCATATCGTATCATTGGTGAACAAAAGTATTGTTAATGTGTTTCTGCTCTCGTCGTTCGTGGTATAGTACCTGTGCTGCTATTATGTTGTGTCGTTGGATTTACTGGTTCAGTTGGTATCGGCTGAATGTATGTGTTCCGTTTTTCTAGGTACTGTGCCTGGTCCTGTGGCGTGTCATGCATTACTTTAATCGAGGATTTCTGTTTCGATTTCTGTGCGAGTGTTACGTCTAGCCTTGGTTCTACTTGAACTTTCTTAGACGGCGCGTGTTTGTGTAGTGAATTAATGCTTGACGCGTCAGTTGTTTAGCTACAGGTGTAATCTGTCTCGATCTTTTCTTCGATAGTTTGTATCAACTCTGATCGAAGCTTTTCAAACTGATCTTTGTTTTTAAGTTCTATTTTACTGATCCACTGATCATATTTTTTCAGTGCAACCTTTGCGACCTTGCTTTGAATTGCTAGTTCTTCCGAAATTTGTATTGCTGTTCGAGTGGCTTTTTTCGTAAAACGTTCCACCTTTTTGTCAACGTTTACAGTGTCAAATTGGACCTTGTCCACGTCAGTGCGTAATTGCTGCTGACCTTCTGTTAGTACCTGAATTCTTTCTCTAGATTCTTTCGCGTCTTTGTTTATCTGAGTGATCTGACTATCAATTCTAGCGATCCCTTCTTCCATCTGAATTTCGATCTGTTGAATCAGTGTCTTTATCTCTTGTCTCAAGTTCTGGTTATCCTGTTTCAATTCCAGATACTGTTTTGTCATCTGTGTATTAATATCCTGATTCTGTTTCGTCATACTAGCGTTCATTTTTTGTAACATCTCCATGATCGCGTCCTGTCCTGTAACACTACCTTCTGCTGAACTATGTATTCTCGATCTATTGTTTTCCACTCGGCCAGTTACGTCGTTTACTGGGCTATGCTATGGCGTTTCCAAGTTTGATAACAGCAATAACCCGTGCTGTCTGTGTTGAGGACTAGTTGCGTTTGTCATTGAACCATTACGTGGCGCAAACAACTCCGCATTCTGCCCTTGCTGTTGTGTATGTCTTGTGTTTACAGGTACAGTTGCGTCTGTTACGGAACCTTTTCGTGGCGCTCGTAACTCCGCAAAATTCTGTGTCTGCTGTTGGGACATATTTAGAATGTGTACGATAGGTTCGATGTATTCTAAATGTCCCCCCTCTTCCTCACTGTGTACTTCTCTTTGAACGTTAGCTAACTGACGGTTCATTGATTGTATTGACGCGTATTCTGTCCCCGAATATGCGGCAAACAAACGCGTTTCCTGTGCTCGTTTCGCTTCTAATCTTTGCCATTTCCTACGTGGGCTGTCTAGTTCTGACTCAGATTTTGCCATACCTGGAATTTCATATTCTGGAAATTCGATGTTCTCATCCCTTCGATTCCCATCTGTTTGATGTCTCAATTTTATCCCAGTCTAACTGAGCCTGCTGATTCTGCAGTTCCCCGACTGTCCTTCTCTCTGATTCACCGTCTGGCCTGTTCTCAGGTTCACCTTCTGTCCTATTCTCAATAAGCTCGTTTACTTGCTGTCTATCTGGTTGATTCTCCCCCATCTTGTCTACTTGCTGTCTCTCACGTAACCTTTTGGCTTGTGCTCTCGTTTACAAGGACATTCTTTCAGCACACCACAACCCTATCTACAAAACTGTACGACCACTTACCAGTTGGTTGAACCAACAACAACAACAACGTCGTGACTTCTCGGCTAACGTTCTGTCTGTTCTGCTACAGTCTCTACCTGTGGGCTTGCAAAGGGAGAAAAAAGTTGTTCCTTAATTCTAACTTATATGATGCTGCGTCACGCTTCGTCTCTTGCGTCTCTGCGTCACTCTGCGTCTGTGCCTATCACCTGAAAATTCTATGTCTTAACAGCTACACAAAAATAGTAAAAAATGCAAAAGTTTCCAACACAATAACACACGCCCTTTTCCCTACAATTCTGCTTTCTTCACTATCTGAATCTATTCTGATCCCAATCTTTGCGAATAGCTATTTAAAACATGAAAGAAAGTTCATCAAAGCGCTATTGCTGCGACCTGCCGTACCTAACTATCCTGACACTTTCCTATCCTGGTAGCTTACCTATTTTACCTACCCTGGCAGGGTGACCATTTTCTGTGGTGAATGGGGGGGATCTGCTATTCTGTTATTTTGTGCAATGGATTAATCTGAGATGTGCCCTTTACCCTGTGGCTTCTGCAAGATGCAATTTCCACCCCCACACTACTACAGAAGTCAGACAGACGCTCCTAACGTTCGGAAGAGAAATATCTGAAAAACTTTCAACAATAAATATCTTCTGGAGTCGTCTGCTGTAAGGAAATGACACAAAAATTCACAAAATTTCTTACGTAACTAGTGAGATTCTTGGGTACTGGAGTAGTACTAGTTAGTGTAAGAAAATCATGAAACTAACGAAAATTATTATTTATTTTGCAAAAATTCTGAGAAATCACAATGGCACTTTTAGTTACGAATTGAACAAGATATATCCTGGTTCTTTTCGGAATGTGAAGTGACCTCTCAAGGATAGGATTCGCTAATGAAATTTCTATACAAAGTTTAAGATTGTTACTGACTTGGCAGAATGGCGGAGAGGCACGCCTACTCAACTTGAATAATTATCCTTTAGAATGTTGCTAGGTACGGTCGAGGCTGTCATGTGTGAAATGCAGTGAAGTGTACTGTTGTGGAAGAAATATGGGGCTCGCAATAGCAGTAGCGCACAATACCGTAAGCTGCGATTACTGCTGTCTGCGCCACTCGCTGCTGACAAATAAGATAACTCTCATTCTATCTGGATCGACTTTCGCCAATCAAACTCTCCTTACATCTTGATGAAGTCAAGGATTCCTATTCGCCCCTGAGCTAACTATTGGTGTGGTACACCGGTCAGATAACCAGTCCACCACGATGCCACTCAAAAATTCGCTCGCAGGCATTTAACTATAACTCTGTCCGTTCACACCACACAATAAGTGTGTCGTCCAACACAGTGAACAACACTTAATCGCAAGGACTCAATATAGATTCTCACTTCGATTTGCTCTCGTCAGAGGTGCCCTCCCAGTGAAGTACTGAGGAGAGACTTGTTCCTCGCTCCAAGAGCGATAATGGAACAGCGCCTCTCCACGCCAGACATGAAGGGGTATATCTTTCGGTCTCTTCCATTATTCCTTCAGCTCAAGGCTGCCAATCAGCATTGCTCTTCTAAAACAGGAGAATGACGTTTCGTTAAGGCGACCAATCCGGAAATCTGTAGTATTGGCATGAGTGAGATTTTCACTCTGCAGCGGAGTGTGCGTTGATACGAATCTTCCTGGCACATCAACACTGTGCGCCAGACTGAGACTCGAACTTGGGACCTTTGCCTTTCACGGGCAAGTGCTCTACCAACTGAGCTACCCAAGCACGACTCACACCCCGTCCTCACAGCTTTACTTCTGCCAGTATCTTGTCTCCTACCTTGTTGTATCGGCGTTTGGCGTTTGCTGTCACATTGTGAAAATCTCTGAAATTGCGTGCTATGTGTAAATATTGCGTAGGTTGGACGCTCCCACACAATGTAGCGGAATTTGCTTTTGAGCCGAACACGGTGTCGTTCCCCCTTTCACTCGGGCACACGCTGTCTGCTTCACAGGTGGCCGAGGATGACTTGTCCTCTGAAGGGACCGGCCTCCCGGTGTGTGGGCTGCCTCTCTCGAACTAAAAGCACATGTGACCGTCGTGTCTGGAATGTATGTGTGTACACCAGGCTCGAGTATTTCAACCCCTGTGCGCACTTGTTATTTGCATATCATTTACATGAATTCATACAACATTGACTTTATCTTATCGAGTTTGGATTCGAATGAAGCGTCTTGATGTGGGGAATATGATTTTGAGGGCTGAATATACACTCCTGGAAATGGAAAAAAGAACACATTGACACCGGTGTGTCAGACCCACCATACTTGCTCCGGACACTGCGAGAGGGCTGTACAAGCAATGATCACACGCACGGCACAGCGGACACACCAGGAACCGCGGTGTTGGCCGTCGAATGGCGCTAGCTGCGCAGCATTTGTGCACCGCCGCCGTCAGTGTCAGCCAGTTTGCCGTGGCATACGGAGCTCCATCGCAGTCTTTAACACTGGTAGCATGCCGCGACAGCGTGGACGTGAACCGTATGTGCAGTTGACGGACTTTGAGCGAGGGCATATAGTGGGCATGCGGGAGGCCGGGTGGACGTACCGCCGAATTGCTCAACACGTGGGGCGTGAGGTCTCCACAGTACATCGATGTTGTCGCCAGTGGTCGGCGGAAGGTGCACGTGCCCGTCGACCTGGGACCGGACCGCAGCTACGCACGGATGCACGCCAAGACCGTAGGATCCTACGCAGTGCCGTAGGGGACCGCACCGCCACTTCCCAGCTAATTAGGGACACTGTTGTTCCTGGGGTATCGGGGCGAGGACCAGTCGCAACCGTCTCCATGAAGCTGGGCCACGGTCCCGCACACCGTTAGGCCGTCTTCCGCTCACGCCCCAACATCGTGCAGCCCGCCTCCAGTGGTGTCGCGACAGGCGTGAATGGAGGGACGAATGGAGACGTGTCGTCTTCAGCGATGAGAGTCGCTTCTGCCTTGGTGCCAATGATGGTCGTATGCGTGTTTGGCGCCGTGCAGGTGAGCGCCACAATCAGGACTGCATACGACCGAGGCACACAGGGCCAACACCCGGCATCATGGTGTGGGGAGCGATCTCCTACACTGGCCGTACACCACTGGTGATCGTCGAGGGGACACTGAATAGTGCACGGTACATCCAAACCGTCATCGAACCCATCGTTCTACCATTCCTAGACTGGCAAGGGAACTTGCTGTTCCAACAGGACAATGCACGTCCGCATGTATTCCGTGCCACCCAACGTGCTATAGAAGGTGTAAGTCAACTACCCTGGCCAGCAAGATCTCCGGATCTGTACCCCATTGAGCATGTTTGGGACTGGATGAAGCGTCGTCTCACGCGGTCTGCACGTCCAGCACGAACGCTGGTCCAACTGAGGCGCCAGGTGGAAATGGCATGGCAAGCCGTTCCACAGGACTACATCCAGCATCTCTACGATCGTCTCCATGGTAGAATAGCAGCCTGCATTGCTGCGAAAGGTGGATATACACTGTACTAGTGCCGACATTGTGCATGCTCTGTTGCCTGTGTCTATGTGCCTGTGGTTCTGTCAGTGTGATCATGTGATGTATCTGACCCCAGGAATGTGTCAATAAAGTTTCCCCTTCCTGGGACAATTAATTCACAGTGTTCGTATTTCAATTTCCAGGAGTGTATAAGCAATGAAGGTCAGGAGACCCCGACGTCTTACAATGTGACCTGGGAGTGGCTGGTGCACAGTAAGCTTCTGACTTGAGAAAAAATCTGCTGGGACAAGCAGAGGAAACAAAGTTGTCGTTCCTCACAGGTTTCCCATCCTGTCCAGCCGCCGACCAGTCCGAGGGAAGACTATTTCGTTTTTGAAGAAGGAGTCCTTCACCTTGTCAACGGAATTTAACGCTCGTCGCCATTTCGCAGACTGTTAAATTTTCTCGGTATGGTCCTATCATAGATCAGATACCGAAACACTGTACTGAATTATATAAGAAATCTGACTACGATAGTCTCTTTACTCTCTGATTTTTTTTCTTTTTGGGAGAAATCTGCATTTACAGTTATTAATTAACACATCGAAACAAAAATAAGAAATTAAATACATCATTGTTACTTGTAACTAGGGGACCAACCCTCTGTAGCAGCATATATCTGATTTCAATTAATTGGTGCCTCTTTCTTTGTTATTTGACCTCTCGGCTTATGTCGACCCTGACCTGAGTTAGGGAGTCACAACATCAATGCCAAGTCTCTTATATACTGTCATATATGATCGGTTGAGTTTCTTAACTAATTAGCTGTAACGAAGCGCAGCATTAAAAAAAAAGGTAAAAAGTGTGACATTTCAAACCGGAAAATGGACCTTGTGCTTTCCGAGAACTCGGTGAACTCACATGGAGGTATGAAACACGTGGAAGATTAACCTGAAGACCAGAGAAAGTTGTAATAAACTCGTGAAAATCCTGTTACCCTCAGCGAAACAAACACCAGTATTTGAGTACCAGACAAAAAATTTCATGTGCAACTACAATTCAACAGACCGTCGGTCTTTGACTAAACATGTAAAATCTTTACGCTTGAAGATGCAATGTGGTGATTTTCTTTTGTCTATTGTATCCGACGGTAATGTAAACATTTGACACATTAAATCAACTGTAAGGTCAGATGTCTAAAGCTGTTCTACAGAAGGGACTTCGACTGTTTAAAGAAGTCGGCCGCTATAGCCGAGCGGTTCTAGGCGCTTCAGTCCAGAACCGCGCTGCTGCTACGGTCGCAGGTTCGAATCCTGCCTCGGGCATGGATGTGTGTGATGTCCTTAGGTTAATTAGGTGTAAGTAGTTCTAAGTCTAGGGGACTGATGACCTCAGATGTTAAGTCCCATAGTGCTCAAAGCCATTTGAACCATTTTATGTTTAAAGAACCGTGGTTCGCTATAAGCGTATTCGCTTATAACAAATAACAACCAGATACACAGTCAGAAAAGAAATGCAACACCAAAAAATAATTGATGTAAAACAATGAAATTTCTGGAATTAATGTGTCTAGATAACACATTTAAGTGATTAGCATTCTTCTTCTGTTGCTTATCCATTAATGGATGTTGGCGACCACAAGTTGCACCTTTCTTCTGGGAACCGCAGTATGTAATAGCTGCTCTACACTTTGTAGTCCAGTCCACTGCTTTATATTGTCCAACCAGGATGTTCTTCTACGCCCTTGTCTTCCTTTTTCCTTCAATCTTACCTTCTATTATTAACTTCAGAAGCATATATTTGGTGTTGCGTACTGTATGTCCTAGGCATGCAGTTTTTCTTCTTTTAAGCTCTGTCAACATTTCTCGCTGCTTGTTCATTCATTCCAGTAATTCGGTGTTGGTTATTCTCGCAGTCCACGGTATTTTAAGCGTTCTGCAATAAATCCACGTTTCAAAGGCCTCTAACGTCTTCGTTGTTGTCATATTTAGTGTCCATTGTTCAGAGACAAATTGGACTCTAAAGTTTAGGTCTAGGTCTGTGCTTCTAAGAATACCCTTAAATTTTATGAAGGCGTTTCGGGCGTTCTCTATGCGACATTTTATTTTCAAGTCTGTTCGCCAGCCTTCACAAAGCCAGGTTCCGAGGTATTTAAACTTGTTGATTCTTTGTATTACAGACTCTTGAAATCGTAGATTTGCATCTTTAAATGAGTCGGGTTTTCGTGTGACAATCATAAAATTAGTCTTTTGATGTTAATATTCAGACCTGGAATACTGCTGTAATCTCCTACTATGTTGACGAGTTGTTGAAGGTCATCTAAATCAATATCGTGTCATCAGCATAGCGAATGTTGTTGATGTACACTCCGTTAACCTTTATGCCTTTTTCTACGTCATCAAGTGCCTCCTCAAACACACTCTCAGAGTATAAGTTAAATAACAGGGGTGACAGTATGCATCCTTGTCGGACTCCTCTACATATATTGAACAAATCTGTGACCTCATCATCCAATTTAACCTGCGCTGTCAGATTCCAATATAAATTCTCTATACAGCGGTTATCTTACTCATCTATATCAATTCTTTTGAGAGCTTCCATGAGTTTATGATGTTGTACTCTATCGAATGCTTTTTCGTAGACAATAAAACAGAGACCTACATTTTTACCCTGATCATAGCAGTTTTATACTAGAACTTGTAGTGCGAGTAATGCTACCCTTGCACCTAAATCTTTCCTATATCCGACCTGTGTCTCATTAATGAATATGTCACATTTTTCGTATAGCCTTTTATGGATGATTCTCAAAAATATTTTCAGAGAATGGCTCATAAGACGAATGAGTCTATGATCTTCACATCTTCTCGCATTCCTATTTCTTTGTTAAAGGAAGGAAAGTTGATGATATCCATTTGGCAGGGTAATGACCAGTGTCATGAATTTTGTTAAACAGTTTGTGTAAGATTTTGATACCTTCTACATCAAGGAGTTTAATAAGTTCGATTGGAATTTCATCAGGCCCTGTGACTTTGTTGGTTATTGAGTTTTTGATGACTTTGTCGATTTCTTCTTTCATGACTGGAGTTACTGTTAAGTAGTTGTTCCTACAAGTCTCAACATTTGGTCTATCATCTGAAAAGAGGTTCTTAATGTAGTCTTCCTATATCTCTTTCTTCTCAATGGTATATAGAACTATTTTATTATTTTTTTGGTCAATAAGGAGATGTTTTTTTCTTCTATATATCCCAGCAGTTTCTTTTAACTTCTTCTGTAAGTTAAAATCGTCATGTGAAGCTTGCAAGCTATAAATTTCCTCACATTCATATTGTAGCCATTCATTTTTTCTGCTCTAATCTTTGATCTTGTGAGTTTCTGGATGTTATTGTACTTAGTTTGATCTGACTGAGCTTTATACCTTCTCTCTTCGTCCATCAATGAAAAATTTTCATCAGTCATGCATTTCTGTTTTCCATCTGTTCTTTTATATCCTACTTTTTCTCGAGCAGTGGTTAGCATAATGTTTTTCATCTCCTCCCATACTCTAGTACTATTTTCTTGGTCAATGAGAGGTTTCATTGTCACTATTTTGTTGTTGATCTCCTCGCTAACTTCACTTCATAGTTCAGGCTCTTCGAGTTTTTCATAAGCTATCTTTCTTTGTTGAGTTGGTTTTTTGTGTTTCCAAGTTTTCGTTTTTAGAGAAGCTACTAGTAGTGTATGGTCAGATGGAACACCTGCTCCAGAATAAGTGGATGCTCTTGTACCTGAAGTTCCAAAACGCTTATTAATTAAAATATAGTCTGTCTGGTTACGGATTATGTTGTCTTTGTTGTCAGCTGGAAGTTTCCATGTAGCCTATAAAGTCGTCTTGGTGGTAATCTGAACTATGTAATGGTGACTTTCATGTTTTCTTCTTGGTAGAATCGTAGCAGGCTATCACCTCTCTCGTTTCATGTTCCTAAACCAAAACAACCTACGAGGTCCTCATATCTGAAATCTCCCATTATTACATTAACTTCGTGATGTTTTGTAAGAGCAAACACTTCTTTGACTTGGTCGTAGAAAGAGTCCATTTCCTGCTCATCTGAAGCTGGTGCACGTACTTGAATAATATTGAGGTTTACTGGTTTGACACTGAGTTTTAACAAGACAACTCTATCGGAAAGTGGCACAAAATCCGTAACACTCATGGAATAGCGCTCTGAGGCAATAAGGCCCACTCCTCTGATTTCGGTCCTGTTCCCAGAATAAAATATTGTGCATCGAGCTGTAGAAGACATTCCACTGTCAGGCCACCAAGTTTCTGCTATACCAAGTATATCAATACTTACTCGTGTCATTTCTTGGATAACATTTGCTAGTTTTCCTGCTTCATATATACTTCGAACATTCCAGGTTCCAATATTAATTTTCTTCCTTGTGTTCATCTTTAACGTGGATCCAGTCAGAAATGTTCCCTCCAGAGATTGACAGGGGAACTATTTAAAACTCCGGAGCATTTAGAAATGAATGTATCTACCCAGGGGGGTACTCTAGGAACTCTGCCATGGTGGCATTCCGTTGCCTTCCCCTAAAATGTCAGCCGCTCCTAACATGGAGACAGACGCTGTTAGCAGCCGTCCGCTATGGATCAGGAGCTACTGAGCCTGTTGGTCCGCGAGAGGTATTTGATTTCCTTCCTACCACCCATATCTGGGAGGCGTTCCCCTGCCCGCCACCCGAGGACGCGCCCTCTAAAGGTTACAGGCTCCCCCGAGGGAAAAAGGTGTGAAATAAGCCATTGCAAATGTGAAATGCTGGTACATTAACAACCGGTGTAATGTTAGAATGTTAAACAAAAGAATGCAAACGTACATGCTTTGTGTTGTACAGACTGTGGATCTCAGTTTGTGGCATGGAGTTCCATTCCTGTTGCACATGGTTGGTCAATACAGGAACGATTTATACTGTTCGTGGATGACGCTGGAGTTGTCGTCCGGTGATATCCCATATGTGTTCGATTGGAGACAGATCTGGTGATCGAGCAGGCCAAGACAATATGTCGACACCCTGTACAGCATATCGGGTTACAACAGAGGTGTTTCAACGAGCGTTATCCTCTTGGAAAACACCCCCTGGAGTGCTGTTCATGAATGGTAGCACGAAAGGTCGAATCACCAGGCTTACCTACAGATTTGCAGTCAGGGCGCGTGGGATAACCAAGAGAGTGCTCTTGCTGTCATACGAAATCTCACCCCAGACCAAAACTCCAATTGAAATGCCAGTGCATCTAGCACGCAGACAAGGTGGGTGCATGTTCTCAGCTGGCCCCCTCCTAACCAACACTCGGCCATCACTGGCACCACGGCAGAACCAGTCTCCATCAGAAAACACAATAGACTTCCATCGTGCCCTCCAATGAGTTCTCGCTTGACATCACTGAAGTCGCAAATGGTGGTGGTTTGGAATCAACATTTCGTTTTGACACTGTGGTACCGAGCGAGGAGGCGCAGTGGTTAGCACAATGGACTCGCATTCGGGAGGACGACTGTTGAATCCCGAGTCCGGCCATCCTGATTTAGGTTTTCCGTAATTTCCCTAGATCACTTCAGGCAAATGCCGGGATGGTTCCTTTGAAAGGGCACGGCCTCTTTCCTTCTCCATCCTTCCCTAATCCGAGCTTGTGCTCCGTCTCTAATGACCTCGTTGTCGATTGGACGTTAACCACTAATCTCCTCTTCCTCCTCCTGACACTGTGGTGCATGATGCTGCTTACATTACAGTAAGATGCGCCAGAACCATACATCGAACTCGATGGTCTTCCCTCTAGATAGTGCCACGTGGCCTCCTGTAGCCCAGTGTTCTTACCACCGTACATTCTCGTGACCACCGATGCCAGTAATCATGTACAGTGGCTACAGTCCTGCCAAGTCTCTCTACAGAATCGCTGAAGGTACATCTAGCTTCTCGTGGCCCTATTATACAACCTCGTTCAAATTCAATCAGGTGTTGATGAGGGCGTCTTTGATGCCGTAAACTCATTCTTGACTAATACCAACTCACTACGTCCACCAAATGTAACTAAAGCGAGTATTTGAAGCAAACCCTCATAATGGCGGTACTAGCGCCACTGCTATGCGATTGGCGCAAATACTTAGTGTACATCATTGTTCAGACGTAGAAGCACGTCTACCAACTTCCGTTCATGTCACACAACTACTTCTTCCGTCAGCGTATCTTATCTTCTATTTCACAAGAGCTTATTCTGACTGTATTGAAAAGTATAACAAGTGAACCAACGTAATTATATAACAATTGTCTAACGTGCACTAGACTGGCAGCAGTGACGTCACTGTGCGAGTCTTTAGCGTCACATCATGTAAAGTTTTAGTAGTATCAGTTTTTATGTTTTTCTAGAATAACACTAAAATCGCAGTTTCTAGCGAAAATGTTTCCCCATAAAAAATCAAACTACATTTAATTTCCATCAAAAAGGTCCCATTTTGTTCATAGTTGCATACTAAAGAACACAAAATGGGGTTAAAATAGTTCCCGCGTTGCAGTGGATGGCTATACCGTAGAATATTAAAAATATTGTTTTAACTCTCTCAGCCAATACTGTAGATTCTATGGGCCAGCGTATTTTGTTGATTAAAAAGTGCTGCGCGTTGTTTTCACACCGCCGATTATCGACGTACCATGTTTATACTGTCATTCATTAGTTGCACGGATAGATGGCGTGAATTTGGATCTTGCGTTCGCGGTATTTCGTTCGTTATGATTCATTGTTTTCGCCTACAGATGGAACGTACTATTGGTTTTCTGTGTAAGAGAAATGGCGCGCTATGGTTTTTCTGATGAAGGAATTGTCGATTTGTTAGATTTTGGAGACATAGACAATGATCTAGGAGGTGAAGATGATTTAGACGACACAGGTGTCTTTGTCGGTGACTGCAGTACAATATATTCAGCCACAGAACTATAAAATGGTGGTGGAAACTGTTTTTTTATTTGCTTTTAGTACGAGCGTCAATTGCATTTTGATTACACAGTTCATTTCAGAGCAAGAAAATGACAATAACTGATTTCATAACCAATCTTGCAAACAGCTCCAAATAGGCAAAGCTGACCTGTCGGCTGACTGACACCGACATTTCCTGCATAATTTACCACCCACAAGCAAAAAACTTCAAAATCAAAGAAAGGAAGTGGGAAAGCTTCTCGCAGGGAGACACGTTATCAGTGCGAACAATGCTGTGAGTAATTGTGTGTGGAACTCTGTTTCAAAGTATTTCGTACGAAAATGGAGCATAAATCCATATAGAAAGTGCTTTTGTATTTAAATACGGTATTCAGCAGTGACCATTATCTATTTATAAACTCATTTGCTCTGTGAATGTATGACTTTTTGAATTTTACGAAAAGAATTTAGTATATAATAACATAATTTGTTCATGTTATACCAGACAGGATTTTGTTCCTAGTTGCATACTCAAGGACACAAAACGGGGTTAAAATAGTGTCAATTTTGTACTTGTACGTTCGACATTCT
Source organism: Schistocerca serialis cubense (assembly GCF_023864345.2). NCBI lineage: Eukaryota > Metazoa > Arthropoda > Insecta > Orthoptera > Acrididae > Schistocerca > Schistocerca serialis. The sequence continues at coordinate 162,099,696 of NC_064643.1, forward strand.
CCAAAATATAAATTTTTAAATACAGGTAGAGGTAAAGGTGGATAAATGGGGCCCCACTTTGTTTTTTTTTAATATAACATCTTTTATTTTTAGTATAATCACCTGAAATTAACATAAAACATTTCTCTAGTATGTCCTGCAATAGTTACGACATGTTTTGGTGCAACTTTTTAATATTTAAAACAAAATTTTATTTTTTCCTGATAGTCTGCATTTTGTTGCGTCAAGAATTTGCGCTGGTAATATAGGCCCCAAGGTAGTTTGAAATAAAAAGAAACAAAAATTTGAAGAAAATAATTTTATTTAATTTTTGTGTATAATAAAAGAAAGATTCACTCTGAACATTGTTAATTAGTCTACTGGTGGGATGATTTTCACAGCCTACGCCTAGTCTATTTGTCTATTTACAATAGTCACACACATAAGCATCTTTTTCGCATCCTGCGCATTCGCTGTGAGCCCACATCTCAGAGGCTATACACTGGACCTAAAGTTCACCTTTTGTGTCCTTTGAAAAAACCCCAGCACAAAATAGACATACAGTGTCGTCAGCATCAGGGACAGAAACACCAACTTCAATGTCTGGGAGGGATTCTCACGAATCAAAACCTACACTTGCCTCTTCAACTTCTTCACCTGATTTATGTTCATACACTAGCTTATTTTTCCTACTTGTTCTAGAATTTGGTTGCTTTCATTACCACCGTTCTTCATTGTACTGCTCTTTTCTTTTACGTCTTGTTTCTTCTTAGTTTTCTTATTTTTCTTTTCTTTTGCCTCTTCTACTGCACGTTTATAAGGAGAAGAAGTTAAAACAGCACAAGTAATGGGTTTAGGGCCTTTGTTTGTCAATGTTCTTTTTGGTCTTGGTATCGGCAATACGTCTTGGGGAGAAACATGACCAAAACGTTGCTGGGAAGAGCATCCTGAGGGCCCAGCTTCTGCCAAGTCTCTTGCAGATGGTGTAGTTAATGTCGATGATGTGCCAGGGTGAATGCATTGAGCTGATTGATTTTTGAAGGCTTATCCTTAGGAGTTCGCCATTTCTGGCTTTCAGAGCATCTACAGTCAGATTTTGAACGTCAATATCTTCAGATGGAGCAAAGTCAATATCATTAAACACTTTGCGATTTACAGGAAAAATTCCTGTGACTCTGAACCCTGAAATGGCTATTTCACCGGTTTGACATTTCAGGAATGCATTCCCAAGTAGCTCAGCAATATCGTATGGTCCAAGAGGCCTATTATTGTGCATCATCCATTGCATTATGTAGTCACTATAATGATTCTTAAGGGGTCCCATGAAGTTCCTATCTAGTGGTTGCAGCTTGTGTGTAGTGTGTGGAGGCAGGCTAACTATTATAACGCGGTGTTCACGCCTGGATTCTACGGACATGCTGATATGGAGAAGTATAGGGCCGGTACTGAGAGTGTTAATGGTATAAAATTAACGTTTGTCTTTACCTGAAGTGGGGAGGTGTTCGAGGGCGTTTAAAGGAACTATTTTGTATGTTGTTCATGGTATTCGCTCCTACACTGTATAAAAATTTGTAACTGCACGAATTTTTTCTCCCCCAGTAGAATTTTTCTGACCTTTGTTGACTGGTCCATTCAGGCGATTAGTCATCTTGCCTCGTTTGTCAAGTTGCCTCAGTTTTCCCTGATTAGGCCTCCGGTGTGGTAACACATTATTTCGAATGTTTTGCAATAACTGCGAAAAGCACATACGCCACAATCAGAATGTTTTTGGGGTAACACTGGATTGCGCAGAAAACTGCATTTCTGTTGGAAACAATTCAGGGATCTGTGCGTCAAACAGAAATAAATCGACAACAAATTTTGGAGAAAACACAGTTTATTAAAACATATATGCTTACTTGTGAAGAAGAATAATTACATGATATATGATACTTGTCTTGTATTACCACAGCAATTTTAATTTATTGTTCGTGACTGCGCCGTAAATAATCGAGAGAAGTCAGTTTAGTTGCACGTGGAGTGCTTTATCATGAATGAGCGAAGTGTTGGGTTATTTCACAATTGTTGGCCGGTTCCAGCAAGCGTAATACAGGAAACGGAGTGCATTGGGTGAAACGTCGGAGTAAAATCTCAGCAATCTCCCGTCAGATGAGATTGTTGAGAACGCATCTGAACAGAAACGGTTCAGTTGAAGCAGAGCACTTTTTTTGTCGTGATTGGGCACTGTGAAGTGATATTTATGATTTTGTATTACTGGAAAAGTGAATTAACGTCGATAAGGAAATTGGAGTGACGGACATACAGGATCATTTGGAAGAACCATTCATAAAATGTTTCCACCGCTACTTGCACATTTGGAGGACACCAGCAACTGTAACCACATACAGTACGATGGTGGAAAATTGCTGTTTACGGTACGTAATTGCAAACTAGATAGATTGACAATACAACTTCCGTAGCAAAGATACAGTGAAATATCTGTGACAAGTTAAGCTGTATGTGGATCGATGCTTGAAATTGTGCAGCCGAGCCATCAGTGATTCGGTCGGTCAGAACTGCTCTCTGTACACCTCAAACGGCAAGAGAATGCCACGAAAGACAAATGTCTCAGTCCGACATGTTCCGGTCCGCACATGGCTTTAACTTGGAGCGTTTCGTCACACAGTACACCCAGAAATGATTAAGAGGTTTTTTTGTCTCAGCGACAGACAACAGTCCACGGGTGTACTGTTCGAGCAAGAAATACGTCGGGAGAAACTGAAGAATCACAACATTAAGAGCTAATTACTTGAGTATAACTTTACAGTGGCCAGCGACCAAGAGGGTGCGCATTTTCCTTCAGACACTACAGCAGTCCTCGCAAGCGTCGGATTCTTTACGTGATAAGATATAGCACATTTTCTCAATAAAAGCGATCCATTAAAGCTAATTCTTGTCCTTACACACAAACATAGTTGATGTTTTTTTCCATAGTGGGCAGTTATGCCCGCAACCTTAGAATTTTTTTTCCGGGTGGCAAAGCAATTACAACTGAAATATTCTGAATTCAGATTGATGGGAGTGTCCCAAGTTAGCATTATAAATAGTCCTCTTGCCTCTTTTCACACGGTTCTCTAATGAAACTGGATTTAGGAGGCAAGGGGCTGAGACGCTTCGGGAAAGCAGTGTGATGCGGGCTGCTGCAGCCGTAGCCTCTTTCCTGTGAAGATACACTGGACACGACGTAATACCGCCGCCAAGTAGCACGTACTCCTTAGAAGGAAATATTTTTTTCTTCTTAATGTCACGCTTTCCTTTCCTTGTTATCAGATTCGCCAGTAATTTTATTCCGAATTAATAGATAAATACGAATCACTGATACTGCGAAGCGACCATTTCTCGTAAAATATCGATCAGAAGATGAGATCTGTCGAAGCACTCTCGGAAGAACTGGTCCATGGTGCTGTACAGGTGATGCTTCCTGCTCAGAAGCCAGTGATACTCGTCAGGGTAAATCTGTAAACAGCAAAACAAACAAGCGGTAAGTAGCAAGTGAAAGGTACTGTCGGTGAAAGATATGGCTGGGATCGGTGCTCGTGACAAAAGTGACGACAAAAATGAGGTATCTATTAATATGGAAGGTGGGAAGACGGTATCTGGATGTATGTGAAAGAAAAACCTTTGATGTTTAGATGAACTGAATTACCGGATCTGCACACTTATGATAGTTGAATAAATATTAATAAATAACTTGGCCATATTTATCTGTTGCACAACGGATAGCAGTAGGCCGTAAAATGGAAGTTTGCGAGGGAATACGTAAGCATGATCTCTGGTAAAACTATCACGTTTACTCAAGAACAGTTGAACATACTAATGTAACAAACTAATAAATTGGTGATGATTGCTGTCCTGAGTTATAAAATTACATTTACAACTGCGTCTTGAGGAGCCCAGCAAGATTTATTATTAATTATGAAAGGGTCAGAGGAATCTCTCAATAGCGACATTCCGTATTATTCGTTTCGGACCTCTTGATAAGTATGGAAGTGTGATTACGCATGTCAATCACATCGCGATTACGGGCAGCATGGGGTTCACGCCTGAGCCTCAGGACGTGCGCTAGCAGCGCATGTCGGGTGTTTCAAGCGTCAACTTCGCGTCTTAATATCTCGGGATGTAATCGGAATATTACGATGCAATCAACGCCATTGTGTATGTGCTTTGTCATGCTATGGATTGCTGAAGAAAAAATATTGGCGGTCCATTTAAAAAAACATAAGTTTCCGTTAAAAAGCACATATGCTTTCGTTTTAGAATGTTTCCAAATATGTACATTCATGGGCCCCAGCCCTCCATTGATACCGGTGAAAGTCGCTTTCCAATAGCTTTTCTTGTTCCAGAGATATTTTGGGTGGACAAGATAGCTGGGACACTCTGTATATACTAAGATGGTATCTGTTCTTTCGGACATGTTCGAAAGAACAGATACCATCTTAGTATATAAAAAATAATTTGGTTTACTTGATCCATAAGGACATCCATTTGAGGTAGTTGATCGGTTTTTGGTGATATTTCTATTGAGCGCATCATGGAGAAGCTGATATGAGACCCGGGATCACACTGATTCATTGGACAGCTATCATTGTACGGGTCATAAAATTTCATGCTTCTATTAAATAGTCTTTCAGCTAGTTAACTATTTTCTGCACTCTGAATTTCAGAGTACATAATCAGATAAACTTGCATATTGCCCTGCTGCGAAAGGCTAACACATATTCATGCAACCTTTTGGTTTCACAAAATCGTTCGTTCATGCATTACATAATGGCTTGAGATTTGCAGGCCCTTTTCTGTCTCTGTTCTGCAGGATTTATAAAATTGTGTGCTGTCTGATTACCTTGTAGATGTTTTCTGGGTCAAATAGCATTAAAAACTTTTTCTTCCGGCTTTGAATATCTCATTCTGCATATCACTAAAATATTAGGGATTGTTTATCACTACCTATGACAGTGATCTAAGATATTTCTCTCTATATCTCTCTCTCTCTCTCTCTCTCTCTCTCTCTCTCTCTCTCTCCCTTTCTCCCTCTCTCTCTCTCTCTCTCTCTCTCTCTCTCTCTCTCTCACACACACACACACACACACACACACACACACACACACTTTTATTTTTGATCCTTCTGATGAGCTAATGGCCAAAATTCTTTTTCACTACTTTCAAACTAGTTTCCCAAACTGCAATTTTAGTTTTTGCATTTATATTCATGATAAGGTAATAGAGATACAGCTCAATGATGCCATAATTAAAGTTGATATTTGTACTTAGTAGAGACAGCAGGTTATTTGTGTTTAATTCGAATGCAGAGTATCATTTATAGTGAAACTTTATGAGAAGTTAGAAGGATTTGGTGACAACAGTTTATCGCTAAACATTTTTCATTTGACGTCATGCATACAATGAAAATTTATCTTTCACTTCGGAAAACATTAAAATCTGTACGCTCTGATGAGTAGGAGATCATTATTTATGTTTTACGAAATTGATCTAATAGGTCTTTTTTAATTTCGTAATGCCAATGTTGCTCTTTTGCTGTAATTTGGAAGTACACTGATTTGTACCACCAATGTATGTTTCTTCTTAAGTGTTATGTTATTTCTTTTATTTTGATTTGTGTAATTTTGGACCTATATTTCCATATTTTGGAACTGCTGCATTATATATGAATGTTAATGGTTGGAGAGGAGGTAGAAATTTTTGTGTGCTTCATATCCCACAAGAAGATACCAGTAAGGGAGAGCATATCTAGAAATCAGTGGGCTTAATGCAGATATTGATAATGATATGAAATAATATGAAGTGTAATTCAGGAAAAATCAAGATTTTTTGACGGAAACAGTGAACTTAGTGAAACTCGTGCTCCCACCCCCCTCACCCCACTCCCACCCCCGCGCCAAACCATCTTTCCCCACCCCTTGTGATGACTGATGACTTATAGACGATGAAGCAGAAGTTTTTTCCCATATAACTTATAAATTATAAATAGTTGGACACATTTATTATATATCTCATTCAATTATGTAGTTGCTATTTTATTTAGAGTTATTTAGACTATTTAGGGTCTTGTAGATGGTGCTGTTGATCAACATTTTGCCGCGGATTTTTAGCTGTTTCAATTCTATAGTTATATTTTAGCCATTTACAATATTTTTCATGGCAAAAATCTTTACTTAAGTTTAGATGTGACAGAAGAGGTGCTCCCAAAAGAGCCTGTTTCACACACTCAAATTCTGCTAGTGCTGGGGCATCCCAATCCTAAGGAATTTCTTCCGTGTAAATGTATGCAGTCATGGTTTAGCTAAAATATATACACACCCAAACCATTTATAAAAATTAATGAAACTCTAAAATGCTCTAATCCGTTTCCTTTCTCTTATGATTTATCAAGTAGAATTCCTCATACAGTCACAGTATGTCCAAGAAATTTCATCTGGTGTCTATCAAATTCTGAGTTTTCTACATTAAACGTGACATCACACTCTTTGAAAATGCTCAACGGCCTAGCCAAAACCTCATTATCCTTTTCTGTATTCTCCTCTGCAGTCAACACATTGTCAACATTGGTGGTTAACCTCCCCCTTAATTAGCTGGAATAATGCTATTAAAACATCAGATGGATACAGTCCAACTGACATTTAATCTGAAAGGGAACATGCTAAATTGCTATGAAGAGCCGTAACATCCGAATTTTCTGAACTTTCGACATGAAGGGCACAGTGCAGTCTGCCAGTAGGAGTTGTAAGTCAATAGAATACAGGACTCTGATATGAAATTTTTTCAACAGTTCAATATTTGAACCAAATTAACTCCAATCGAATGCCATCTCTCTTCACAGATATTACTAACAACTGATTACTGTAGGAGCTCACAGATGGTTTAGTCACCCCTTGCTGTAACTTTTTTTTTCAATATCAGACTCAACTCTTCAGTTATAAATGGATGGGATACGATATGGCTTGACAAAGGACCTCTTATATTCCTTAACGCTGAACAACTATGAAAAACCCTTAATTTTCCAGGATGTCCAAAAATACTGAAGAACAACGTCACAGTACACCAAACAAACTGACTTTCACTATTTGATCTGCTTCCTCAGCACAGTCAACCAGATTTCATATTTCTTGGAACGTATATACACTTCATTGGCAATTATATGAGCACTGTTTTTATTCAGAACAGGTTCTCACTCAAATAACACAACATATATTTGGTAAGAAATTCCAGACAGTGGTTCAACCCTTCTCCCTAATCACACACTCAACTTCAATGTCGACTTATTAAACTTCAAAAAACCTTCAGCGCAAGCCAAGTCATCTCTCCTTTGTATTTGGGCAAAGAATGAACCACTAAAATCACAACTATCCCCACTCTTGGCACCATCACAAAACTCACGGAAAATCTATTACCTTGACGAAGAAGTTCAGTGCCCACTTGTCTCTTCAACTCTACACTTTTTACAATAATTGCTCCTTTCACTTTAGTCCACTGTAAAACAAGAGTAGGTCATGAACCTACATCTTTACACCTCTGAAATGTTACCTCATTTGACTCAGTAGCCTCGCTACCTTTTTCGAAAACACAAGACAAAATATCTTCATTAATATCTATGTGAAAAACAGGACCCATCAACGAATTAACAGTTTCCTGTCTTTCACTAAGCAAAAGTTCACCCACGTCTTCAAAACTAAGCATATTCAAGTGTTCATAGCTATTGTTTGTTATATTTACAGTATCTGAATTGGCAGCAGACAGCAGTTGTTAACCATATGGCTGTGGGCACTCCACAAATACATTATTCAGCGCATGAGATGATGGACCTCCACGATGTACACACCAGACTATTTTTCTACAGACCACCTTCACCCTTTACCGTACTACAACGATCGTGATCAAAGCACCTACTATTCCAATAGTCGCTACCTCTCCTAAAACAGCCACTCTCACTGCAATTGGGACTTCTATGCCGATGCCTGAACCTATCATTTCCAAATCTATCATATCGCAAATTACATCACCCATGATCATGATTCATACTTCTCTGTAGCCTTGGATCAGGACAAAAACATTACCATTCCTACCACGACCATTATCATGATTACAGTTATATTCAAACTCTTGTAATAAGCTTTGAAAACCTTTAAAGCCATCTTTCACATTACCAGATAGAATAATTTGATGTAAATATGAAGTCAGTTTCGTAAAACAAATTACAATCAACTCAGGACTGTAAGGGTTGCACAAAAAGTGATTTTTCAACAACATATGGTCACAAATACTTGCTGGATTCCTAAAACCAGAATTACTGAATTTTTCTAACATTAGAATACAGTGCTTATCTCTGTCTTGTGCCGCTTTAGCCCCATACGCAGACAACAACAAATATCTAGATTCTTGATAGGACTGACAATTTTTAATTAACACACAGACGTACACAGCCAGTTCACCTTCCAAGTAAAAGCATAAAAATTCTATTTTTGATCAGCAGGCCTATTTAAATCGTTTGACAGATAATAAATTACTATAATCCAAATCAGACTGCCTTTGAGTAGTAAATTCCCACAGTTGAAATCTCCATGACTGTGATGCATCCTCCTCTCTTAATGATATGTCAGAGCTGACTTATCTTCATGAGTTGAATCCACACCATCATAAGGATAATGAACTCTGCTATAAAAATCACCTTCAGCAATACGTTTGCATAGCTTCTCCTCTATCTTCGATACTGTGTCATTTAATTTTGTGCTAGCTCGCTTCTACTTCTTATAGCGTCCCCAGTGCCAAATTTTTATCATGTAGCCGTAGAATAGTAGTTTCTCTGTGTAGGTTTAGATTGCAAAGAAATAATTTATGACAGAATGATCTAAAGAGACGACAAGTTACACTCTTTTGTTAATTTTTTAGTCGACCTCACTTCCTCTTTTGTCTTGAATGTGCATAGAAGGACATCTTGCGAGTGCTGGCAAATGTAAGCATATTTGTATGAGTTAAGCATATAATATACTGATTTAATATTATTGTGCATTTTTAATTTGTAAGAGGTGATCCCAATTTCATGTCCGCCTTCCTTGAATTAACCTGCATTCAAGTAATTTACAGCTCAACAATCGCAGCGGCCATTCAAGCCAACGACGCCATTACGTGGCGATATTAACTTATGAAAAATTAGCGGAAGCGGAAAACTCGCCCGCTATTAGCATAATATTAATTTTTCTCCACAGCCGCACGAAGTTGCAGAAATATTTAGCTTTAAAATTCTTATTTTCAGTACCATAGCCGAGACCCAGAGCCAGGACTCTGACTACGATACAATGGTTAACGGAGGTAAGAAAAATACTCTCGTGCGTGTGTGGGCCGCAATTTTAATTAATAACTAAAGATTTCTTGCTTTAAAGTGAACTGACTAGCCGAGGAAATTAATATGAAAAGTTTATTACATTGTTCAACTTAAATATCATTTTTATTAAGGCCCACCACGTAAGTCGGCAACAATCAAAAAATAATAATAACAATAATAATATATATATTAAATTACGACGGCCGCGAGATTGGCGCCGCAACTTTGGGGCCCGATTAATGTGATTCTATTGTAGTGAATGTAATTATGTATGTGTCTAATTGTTGTAAAATATTAATGCTTGTATGAATTCTTTTACATGTACAACAACAAAATCACACCCTGTGGAGATCTGGAGAGGAAAAAGTGTAGAAAAGAAAAAGGATTGCGAGAAAGAAAAATAAGTAAGGTAAGGCCTATTGTGCAAGCATCCTGTGTAGCTCTGTGCGGAATATCGAACCCATGTGCACATGAGATACCTTCGGTGTTTTGTGTATTTATGTGTTTATTTTTGGAGGGATAATTATTCGTTTTGCGTATTTATGTGTTTATTTTTGGAGGGGATAATTAATCGTGTGTGTATCAGTGTTAAAGATTCGTCAGTGGTTTAAAGTGAATTTAGTATGGGTAAGATAGGACAACCTAAAGCAACCATACCAGAAGAACAAAATTCTGTTAATATGGAAAGTGAGGATCATTTGCAATACGTAAACGAATCCCAAGCCACCGCCTCGTATAACATAATTTCCGGAGCGGGGGGCGAGGATCTGTGGACAGTGAATGACGCTCCACAGCAGATTGGGAATAGAGTAACAACTCCACTGCCTGGGCAGGGGGGCCAATCGAGTGCTAGATTAAGCGGGGCACCAGTATGCTCACCGATTGCAGACCCATTTGCAGAATTTCTGCGCAGGTTAGAAGAAAGAGATAGGGAAAGAGATCAGAAACTGGCTCAGATGCTCTATGAGCAAGAGCAACAAAGAGAACAGAAAGAAAGGGAAAAGGAAAGAATGTCAGAACAGAGGGAAAAGCAAAGAGACGAAAAACTGGCTCAGATGCTGCGTGAGCAGGACAAAAAATTAACGCAAAAGCTCATTGAGCAAGAGCAGCGCAGTGAAGCAAAACTCGACAGTATCCAAAGCGAACTAGCCGAGATGCGGGACGCGTGCAAAGAAATACCCGATCTTGTGCAAAGCTTAGCCGGCGAAATGCAAAAATTACAGATATCGCAGGCTAGGCTTGAAGATAATGTACAGACTTTAACCAACCGCGTAGATAATGTGGAGATAGATGCACGGGAAAGTATTGACGCATATTTGGAAGTGCAAGCTCAAAAAGTAGAAAAAGAATTAAATGAATGGCTGGAAGTAAAGGATCGCGAGATATCTGCAAAGATTGAAAGCGACGTAAAAACAGCTGTAGAACAAGCGACTGCGGCCGCGAGTGTAAATATTGACGCTAGCGCTGCCGCACTACATGCCGAATTAACACAGATTAAGTCCCGTGTGACTGCGGAGTTGCCAAATTGGCAACAGGAGGTCGCGCGGAGACTGTCTGCGTTGGAAAGCAATGTAAACAGTAGCGGACAGATCATGAATCCGACTCCGCGTACTGATTACTGTAATAACGCTGACGGTAGGCAGGGTGCGAGTGCGCAACCGCAACCTAATGCGAATTATGAGCACGAACAACATGCGATACCGTGAAGCGCACATCACGAAGTGATGAATGTCCCAGAATGTAGCAATCAGACGTGCAAAAAAGAGGACAATACAGGGTGATTCAAAAAGAATACCACAACTTTAAAAATGTGTATTTAATGAAAGAAACATAATATAACCTTCTGTTACACATCATTACAAAGAGTATTTAAAGAGGTTTTTTTTCACCCAAAAACAAGTTCAGAGATGTTCAATATGGCCCCCTCCAGACACTCGAGCAATATCAACCCGATACTCCAACTCGTTCCACACTCTCTGTAGCATATCAGGCGTAACAGTTTGGATAGCTGCTGTTATTTCTCGTTTCAAATCATCAATGGTGGCTGGGAGAGGTGGCCGAAACACCATATCCTTAACATACCCCCATAAGAAAAAATCGCAGGGGGTAAGATCAGGGCTTCTTGGAGGCCAGTGATGAAGTGCTCTGTCACGGGCTGCCTGGCGGCCGATCCATCGCCTCGGGTAGTTGACGTTCAGGTAGTTACAGACAGATAAGTGCCAATGTGGTGGCACTCCATCCTGCTGAAATATGAATTGTTGTGCTTCTTGTTCGAGGTGAGGGAACAGCCAATTCCCTAACATCTCCAGATACTGTAGTCCAGTTACAGTAGCACCTTCGAAGAAAAAGGGACCAAAAACTTTATTGGCTGAAATGGCACAGAAAACGTTCACCTTAGGCGAGTCACGTTCATACTGAGTTGTTTCCCGCGGATTCTCAGTGCCCCATATACAGACATTGTGACGGTTGACTTTCCCGTTAGTGTGGAAAGTTGCTTCATCACTAAACACAATCTGTTGAGCGGTCGCCATCTTAGCATCAACTGACGCTGACGCCTAGTCAACAGCGCCTCAAGCAAACAAATGTACAACTAAATGAAACTTTATAGCTCCCTTAATTCGCCGACAGATAGTGCTTAGCTCTGCCTTTTGTCGTTGCAGAGTTTTAAATTCCTAAAGTTGTGGTATTCTTTTTGAATCACCCTGTATAATAAAACACAGGACATTCCAACCTTTCAATAGCGAAAAACTAAATGTCCACCCTGTTGTATTTATTAAGAGCTTCAGGAATGTGTTTCCCAGGACATGGACGGAAAGACAAAGAATACAGTTCGTGGTCTCCTTTATTCAAGGTGACGCGGCACTGTGGGCCACCGACGTGTCCGACAAATGTCTAACGATGCAACAGTTTGAAGGTGCATTCTTGCAAAAATTCTGGTCTGATAGTGTCCAAGAAAGACTACGAAAGGAGTTGTACAGTCCAGAAACGTACAATCCTAAGATGGGAACGTTACGCAAATATTTCGAAAAGTATACAAACAAAACCAGGTACTGGGACGAGCCAATGTCCGATCGTGACATAATCAGATTAATAAAAATGAAGTTGCCCAGTGAAATTAAAAGATATTTCATCAATGTGCCGGAATACGATATAGAACAATTCATGGAAATAGTGGATTCTGTTGACTTATTGATCGAAGATATGAAAACCGAAAACAAGTGGAACCATGCAGGCTGTAATAAAAAGAAAGCCGATTACAATAGCAGCCACAGTAATTGTAGTAACTTAGTACCAAATGGTAACGGGAATAGGGAAGAGCACCGGCAACAGAATCGAGGCACAAACAGTGGCAATGGTTATAACGGCAACGGTTACAATCGTCAAAATCGAAAGAGACATCATGATGGACGCATGAGTAATGGATATAATGGTAACGGCAATCCGCAATGGCGGAACAACCGAAACCAGTGGCGTGGTAGTAATGAACCGACACCACAGTGGCAACAAAACACAACACCACAATGGAACGCCAACCCTGGTCCATCACAGAACATGTCAGGAAGTTACAACCGACCACCGCAAAACCAGAGCCATACACAGTATCAAAATACGTCATCGGGGAGGCAGGGCGGCCAACCCAACAGTAGCAACAACAACAACCAGAACCACAATGTGAGGTTAGTGGAAGTGACAGACAACTGTCAACCCACTAATGCTCATCCGTTAAACTAAAGACAGCCACAATACGCTCTCCGTTGTTGGCTGCAGGATGGTGTAGTGAGGGCAGATTCACGGATGACAGCCATAAACTTTGTATGCTGAGATACAATGAGGGAATAAAAATAGAAAAGGAACTTGTAGACATACCGCAGAAATGTAACCGAACCGACAAAAGTGTTGTGCAGGCTATATTGCAAGCAGATATGTACGGAGCACCAATACAGATAATAGTCGATACTGGTGCGTCAACCAATGTCATGAGTGCAAATTTTTACAAGTACTTGAGTCAAAATAATAGAATACCAGTATTGCCAGTGAAGAATTGTCGTGTAACAGGTGCAATAGGTGCACAATCTCATATCATAAAGCACCAGGTGCAAGTCGAGTTTACGGTAGGAAATGAAGCAATGAAAAGCTCGTTCCTAGTAGTTAAGGGATTAGGTGTTGCTTGCATCCTGGGGATGGAATTTTTACGCCAGAGGGACGCAAAAATCGACCTCTTGCGCGGGGAAATAAGCCTTATGAATGAGGGTAGACGGGTAATTTTGCCATTGTTGAGGACACGGGAAGTGCACGGTAAATATTGCCGGATCTTTCAGTCGAGATTCGAAGGAATACAGGTAATGAATTTATATTCTGACTTAAGTACCAGACAAGCATATTATAAAGAATTCATTACTGAAGATAAAGAGGAAAAAAGGAAACTGATAGCCATGAAAGTTAGGGGAGTCAGAACATTTGACTGAAGCACAACAAAACGAATTGACGCAGCTACTTACAGATTATGAGAATGTGTTTTCGGAAAAACCCGGTGTTATCGAGGGCTACACCTATAACATCGAAGTGGTACCTCACGATACTTTCGGTCACGCAAACTACACCATCCCGTGGTCAAAGAAGGAGGCAGTTACGAAGGAAATAAGAAAAATGCTTGATTGGGGGATAATTGAACCATCTCTATCCCCGTACAGCAGTCCGCTCGTGGCCGTAGCGAAAGCGGACGGCAGTATACGTCTCGTGCTTGATGCGCGCGATATTAACAAAATAATTGTACCTGTCAGAACGCGACCAAAAAACCTGGATGAACAGATACAGAAGTTTTATGGAGTTAAATATCTGACCTCTGTCGATATGCGTTCGTCGTATTGGCAAATCCCACTAACTGAATCATCAAGAAAGTACACTGCCTTTGTGTTTGCCGGCAGAAGTTACCAATTTAAAGTTTTACCATTTGGATTAAATGTTAGTGCAGGTGTCTTCATTGCAGCGCTCGATAAAGTATTAGGACCAGATTTGTTGGACCGAGTAACGTTGTATGTCGATGACTTATTAATAGCTACTCCCGATTGGGAAAGCCACATGGACACGCTGAGATGCGTACTAAAAAGATTTTCTGAGGTAGGCGTAACAGCAAACGTCGCAAAATCCAAATTTGGCAGGGAGAGAATAAAATTTCTTGGTCATGTAATATCACCTACATGTATTGTGCCCGATCCGAAGAAAATGGCAGCAATTGAGAACTTCCCTCCTCCTAGAACCAAGAAACAGTTAAAGGCATTTCTGGGTCTAGTGTCATTTTTCAGACGATTCATACCTGACCAGCTTTTAAATGATAATACCCTGTTAAACTTGTTGAGAAAGAATACACCCTGGATATGGAAGGAACTGAGCCAGCAGTCATTTGAGCAAATACGACAAGCCCTTCTAAATGCTAATCTACTGTCACATCCTGACATGTCAAAGGAATTTTGCCTTGCTACAGACGCCTCCACTTTCGGACTAGGCGCTTGTTTATTTCAAATCGATGAGGATGGTGGAAACAAGAACGTAAGAATAATCGGTTTCGCAAGCCGAGTGTTGTCAAGTTGTGAACGATCATATACAGTCACCGAACTCGAAACACTAGCAGTAGTATGGGCCATGAAGAAGTTCAGATACTATGTGTATGGAAGAAATGTAAAAATTTTCTGTGATCATCAGGCCTTAAGTTTTTTGCTGACATGCAAGTTAATGCACGACAGGTTGACTAGGTGGGTGCTTGCTCTGCCGGAATATCAATTTCAAATAATGTATGTAAAAGGTTGTGACAACGTAGTACCTGATGCTTTGTCACGGTTGCCGCAATGTCTGCCTGTGTTAACAACAATACTAGAACAGGCAACAGAGTACAAAATTTTAGTTATGAAAGACCCTACTTGTCGAAAAAAGTACCTGCAGACGTGCAAGCAACTGCCTAGTTTACAGGACGAAGATCCCGCCTTGGGAAAAGTCAAACAAGAACTATCTTCGGGTGGAAATCAGATAGGTAGCCATTATTCTGTGCAAAATGGGGTATTATATTACCGGAAGGATGTTAACAGGGACTTGTGGTGTATCTGTGTACCGGAAGTATGTATCAGTGATTTAATCTGGCACGTGCACCTTTCGTGGGGACACGTGGGTATTGAAAAATGTAGAGCACTTCTTGCAAGACAATGTCATTTTAAGAATATGAAAAGAATAATTCAGAATGTTGTAAGGACATGTGTAGTTTGTCAAAGGACGAAACCTACAAATCTGCCCACTATAAGCGAATTGCACCCTGTTGTTCCTAACAAACCATTACGACTAGTTTCTGTTGACATTCTAGGGCCACTACCCACTGGCAGAGGTGGTGTGAAATATGTATTTGCTGTATATGATGCCTTTTCCAAATTTCTAAAATTGTATCCTGTTAAAGCTTCAACGGCCACACCCCTCATTCAGAAATTACGAACAGATTATTTTGTTAATGTTGGCAAACCACAGATCATATTATCTGATAATGCCACCTATTTTACTGGTCTCAAATGGAAAACGTTTCTACAAGAGCAAGGTATTAAACACATTTTTGTAGCCCGATTTCACCCGGAGAGCAGTCTTGTAGAGCGTACCTTTTAAGAGTTGAACAGGTTCATGAGAACTTACATTCCGAATCGCCACACCAAGTGGGCAGAATACGTTTCGACTTTTGAGGAACTCCACAATAGATTGCCACATTCAGCCACCGGTTATACTCCACTAGAAGTCATGTTTGGAAAGAATGAAACCGACACCTGGCTGTCACCATTACCAACTGTACCACGACAAGTTGTACCTCACGAACAAATTATAGCTGAGACTCTAAATAACTTAACGAGGTGCGCGGAGCGCCGAAAGGAGAAGCATGACAAGAAAATAAAGAAGGTAACAGCGTATCAACCAGGTGACTTGGTGCTAATAAGGACTCATCCCAAGTCATCTCTGTTAGCGGAAAAGAATAAAAAATGGCAACCGGTGTATGCCGGGCCCTACCAAATCATAGACATACCACATGGATGTAGCTATTTGTTAGGTGACGTAGAATCGGAAGAGATTAAAGGACTCTATCCATATAAAGACTTAAAGATGTTCGCTCAGTAGAGCAACTTTTACATATGTGAATAATAGGTTAAGTTTATAGTGTATTTTTTTTGTGAGTAAATGTTCAGATTTTAGTGTAACATTTAAAGACAATGAGGCACACAAGATTAGTGCGATTCAATTTTGTAGATGTTAAGGAATAATAGTATTTTTAAACAATTACATTTTGAAGAAAAAAAATGAACGTAGATTTAAGAATATTTTAAAAATTTCATGTTGAAAAATGCTAAAAAAAATATTAAAAAAAAATTTCAATAGCATGTAATGATGACAGAATTTTTCATTAGAGTGTCATGAATATTTTTGAACTGTAGTAGTAATGAAATTTATGAAAATTTAGTATTATAATGTATATGTTGTTCCATGTATTTATGTCTATACCGATCTTGAAATATGCTCAAGCATAATTTACTTAACAATATGAGTGCAGGGTGTACATCACCAAGGTACCTCATGTGTTGTGGACAAGGTACAAAGCAAATCAGTAAATGCGACTACCGCTAAGCACTGTCAAAATATATTGCCATCTGCTAAGGCAGAGATTTACACGAATTTATAGTGTAAACAAAAGTCACAAATCAAACACTAATCTAGGAACTTGCACGCTAGGCCTAGATTATAAAATGTGTACGATAATGCGAAAGGCAAAGTTTTGTAAAGTCGAGCCTGGCTCTGGAGGGCAAGTACGCAATGAGTGGGCAGACATGACATGGGGACTTACCTCAGACGAGACGGAAATACAATTGTATAGTCAAAAAAAAAACTGAAGGCAAGTACGACTCTAAGTGGAAAATGAAAAGAGACAATTAGTGCGAGAGACTGGTAAAATCCAGCACGAGCCAAAATCCAGTTCAGACTGAATGAAATACATTAGTGTTTGTGAACTAATCGAAACAGTTACTTTAAGCAGTGTGAAAAACTGTGAAGGTGAAACTGTGATATGGACAGTGAAGTGCTAGTATTGAACGTTCAACAGCGGTGAGGACGCCAAACTCCAATATTACGCACGAAAAACTGTGAATTTGCTTATAAATGTGAACTGTTAACGTGAAGTGAACCCACAGTCAATATTTTTGGGACAGACTGTAGTTTCAGTGAGCACAATAATGCGAGATTGGAATGCGATGCGTGGACTGTTGCAAAACAGCGACCGCAGAAACGGCGAATGTTTGTGCCAAGCTCGTATTGGGACACTCACCAGTGCCTGCGAGTGCGGCGAAAACATAAATAATTTTATCAAGACAAAAACTGACGTGTAATGGAAACAGTGGCGCATCAAAACTTCATTCACGGGAGAAGATCCATGTCATGTATTCTGCAAGACACTCGGAAACTGGCGAAAACTTAACAACAACTGCCGCACTAATAAATGCTCCTTTCCCACTAGCGTAACCATCTGCAGCGGGAAACAAATATTACGTTGGTTGTGTTTATATTTCATGTACTACGTCGGAGATGCGTAGCAGAGCTGACTCCTCCCAACAAGCGCGGGAGGCGGATATCATCCCACTCCGCCACGCCTGGCCGAGACAGTAGCGCATCGCCAACCGTGCAGCCGATCAGCTGATTCTGACGTTCCGCTCCGGCGAGAGACACGCTGGCGTCGAGCGGGCGTTGACCTCTCCGCAGCCGCCGCGAACGCCGAGCACCGAACACACCAACCGACGCCGTCGCGAGCCAAACGTCGCGGCGTAGATCATCAACGATACCGCAATCAATTGTTATAATGACCTCATTTTTTGCATAGTGCAACAAAAATATTTGTATGCATATCCTGTACTCCAATGACATTCCAGAAACAATTAAGTGAAAGTGACCAAAGCAGTTAGTCTGTCGCTCCGCCGAGGTTTTCCCCAGGTTTCCCTACGGCCGCGCCAAATGGGGAGTGAACAGTTGACACCCCTGGGACTTCAAGTTTATGGACTAACTCGTGGTTGTATACCTTTGAACATTGCAAAAGTTGCAACCCTAAGAAGAAGCAGCCAAAATAAAACTAGTTGTATTCTATGTCCTTTTGTACATGACTGTATACGTAACCAATTGTATATTATATTGTTATGTAGATAACTTCATCTGTATTACACTTTGTGCGCAACACACCTCAGTAATTTAACGATTTAAATATACGATGTGACATAAATAGACTGTGAAAGAACAATCTGCGTGTGGACACTGTGGACATGAAAGTGGAAATATTTATGTCAAAAAACACGAACATTTTTTATGACATAAACATTTCGGGGGGCAATATAGCGTCCCCAGTGCCAAATTTTTATCATGTAGCCGTAGAATAGTAGTTTCTCTGTGTAGGTTTAGATTGCAAAGAAATAATTTATGACAGAATGATCTAAAGAGACGACAAGTTACACTCTTTTGTTAATTTTTTAGTCGGCCTCACTTCCTCTTTCGTCTTGAATGTGCATAGAGGGACATCTTGAGAGTGCTGGCAAATGTAAGCATATTTGTATGAGTTAAGCATATAATATACTGATTTAATATTATTGTGCACTTTTAATTTGTAAGAGGTGATCCCAATTTCATGTCCGCCTTCCTTGAATTAACCTGCATTCAAGTAATTTACAGTTCAACAATCGCAGCGGCCGATGCAGCCAACGACGCCATTACGTGGCGATATTAACTTATGAAAAATTAGCGGAAGCGGAAAACTCGCCCGCTATTAGCATAATATTAATTTTTCTCCACAGCCGCACGAAGTTGCAGAAATACTTAGCTTTAAGATTCTTATTTTCAGTACCATAGCCGAGACCCAGAGCCAGGACTCTGACTACAATACAATGGTTAACGGAGGTAAGAAAAATACTCTCGCGCGTGTGTGGGCCGCAATTTTAATTAATAACTAAAGATTTCTTGCTTTAAAGTGAACTGACCAGCTGAGGAAATTAATATGAAAAGTTTATTACATTGTTCAACTTAAATATCATTTTTATTAAGGCCCACCACGTAAGTCGGCAACAATCAAAAAATAATAATAACAATAATAATATATATATTAAATTACGACGGCCGACGGACGCGAGATTCTGTTAATCTCCATCTGACCATCCTTAAATCTTAATAAGGTATTGTGCCACCAGACATCTGTTCACCACTACTTGTGCAACATAGGTAACCAATTTATCAACCTTCCTGTCTGCTTAATCTCTTCCTTATTCCTTTTCTGAACTAAGGCTGAACCCCTCAAAATTCTTACCTGAACCCTGCAGTAATGTAGCATGACTTGAAATATATTGCTGAATCTGTGTAACTACTTTCTGACTGCGTACCACCTAAAACCTTTTTGACAAACTAGTCTTATTCCTTTCACATTCCTCTCTTAAATTCTGTAAATCATTATACAATTGCTTATCTTGTTCATTAAGAACCTATGGACATTTGATTTGATCATCCTGAACAATGGTAAGTTTTAACATTAGACATCCTCTCATTAAATACAATTGTTCCCTGAAGTGTGTACCTAGTACATATAAATTCCCTACAACCTCTTCACTAATGCAGAATGAGATTTTCAGTCTGCAGCGGAGTGTGCGCTGATATGAAACTTCCTGGCAGATTAAAACTGTGTGCCCGACCGAGACTCGAACTCGGGACCTTTGCCTTTCGCGGGCAAGTGCTCTACCAACTGAGCTACCGAAGCCCGACTCACGCCCGGTACTCACAGCTTTACTTCTGCCAGTACCTCGTCTCCTACCTTCCAAAGGTCCCGAGTTCGAGTCTCGGTCGGGCACACAGTTTTAATCTGCCAGGAAGTTTCTTCACTAATGGGTTAACACTTCTATTCTAAGCAGTGTATTTGTCCTTGTAGAGTAGTAACATTTGCCTCCAACTTATCAGTTAACTTCCTTGCCTTAGCTTTTAGTCTCTCTCGTAACTTCTCATCAATAACCTTAATGGTAGTTTCTATTTTCTCGTTAAGTCCCATACATCAGCAACAGATTCCCTTGTGCTAGATTCCAATTTCTTAGAAAGTTCTTTTATATTTGCCCCTAACTTTTGAAATTTTACAATGTGTCCCACTAAATATTCCGGTAATGCATCAATAAAATCTTGATCAAAGGAAAGTGTAGGAATGGAACAACTATTTTGCTGTTAAATCTGAACAGGAGAAGCTGCGGAAGAAGTAGAAGGCTCTGCTGCCGCACAGCCACCAATGCAGACTCATGTGGATTAACCACACCAGATCGAACTTCATTCTCATCCATGAATTCACTTCCTCAAATTCAATAAAATCACTAAATCCAGCACACTCTGCTTGACTACTGGACACAGGAAACGAACTACTATTACACTATGACTCCCTTGAGTAGCAACATCCGACAAGGCGTCTATTAGAATGCCCCATGACTCGATTCTTCTTCTCTCTCCTTCCTTTTTCCAAAAGGTGCTCTCCTCGTCTCCCATTGATTAACTGTAGTTTTCTCCATGATATACTGAATAGTAATACCACCAAAAACCAAGAATGACCACAGAATGTTGTTCTCAA
This sequence comes from Schistocerca serialis cubense, assembly GCF_023864345.2. NCBI lineage: Eukaryota > Metazoa > Arthropoda > Insecta > Orthoptera > Acrididae > Schistocerca > Schistocerca serialis. The sequence goes on from NC_064643.1 coordinate 162,120,689, forward strand.
GAATCAAGTACATGAAGTGAAACTACTGCATGAATACTCATGTTAGATGTGTAGTGGAGATACTCCATCTTATTCAAGAACTTTGATGTGTCTTGAATATTCGTGTTTTGTCTGATGAAGAAATAAAATATTATTTTGTTGCAGGGTAACAGCTGCTCCTTTGGCAGTTCTTTTGTTTTGTATGTGGATGAAGAATGGAAACCAAGTAGATGAGTGATGACAGGTGGATGACTAATACAGATGTTCTTCAGGGGACTAAAGAAGACTAGTGAAAGTTGGTATTTCGTACTGAAACTTGTCATAATGTTCATGAGGGGATATATAGTGACGGCTGAAGGCACACATATTATTCGAGATAATTTATTGCTAATGTAAGTGGTGACATTATTGCCACACATATTTAGTCTTCCTTTTCATTATCATGCATTCTGATCCACATTATGTACTATGTTGTGTAATGCAGACAAAATATGAATGAATCAGTTTAGGTAACATGAATCCTATAGAGGATATCTGTCAGAGGATGAGGCATTAAGAAGGGAATAACTGTATTCATGTAATTATTTTGTCTTACTTGTGAACTAATCATGATGTATGAATCTTCATTCTAGGAATCTGTGAAGACATGAGGAGAAAATGTAAATTCATTCATTATCCATTCCTTACTGGAGGAGCTAGGCTGATTGTCACGTGGGGTAGCTATGCAGTCTGAGGCGCATTGCCACAGTTCTCGCTGTCAGAGGTTCGAGCCCTCCCTCGGGTATGGATGTGTGTGTTGTCCTTAGCGTAAGTTAGTTTAAGTTAGATTAAATATTTTGTAAGCCAAGCAATTTGGTCCCATAGGAACTTACCACAGATTTACAACGCTGATTAATACTATATGTAAAGTGTATCTTGTCAATGTCACTCTCAACATGGAGAGATAAATATTTGTGTTGTTAAACTTCCAGAAATTTATGAATATGTGCTTTGGGTTATGCCATCTGATTGTTTCAAGGGATGAAACTATGTACATATACAAATAAGATTTCGGCTTCAAACCATAGTCTGAAAAAGAAATTAGTATTAATATTGTTGAATGGGGGAGGGGGTCTAAAGTGGTAAGGAGTGTGGGAGATCCATAGCTGTTATACATAGTTGCAGTGATAGTTAAACTAACATAAAAAGTATGTGGGAGGGATGTACTTGTGTGTATCACATCTTTATGTTTTCGCATAGGGAATAAGGATTACCAATATAATTTAGAAATGTACATTGTAAGCCAATTATCATTTCATTTCAGTTTTCCGTCGAAATATTTTATTGTTATTGTGATCTGCCTCTGTTGATGTCACACTATTTCTGTCCCTGAAGTGATCTGACAAATTTATGGGAACTCTATTTTTACTGATTACTGTCTTAATGTTTAAACAACTGATTATGCAGTAAGTATTTTTTATGAAAAACTATCTACCTAATAAGTTATAATAAACATATTTACTTTATCTGCTTCTGTGTTATCAGGAAGCAGAGAGGCTTGTAACAGAAGAGAGATGCTCTGGGGACACACAGGGATGATCTGATAGAGATAAAAAGCTGCTGTACAAATACACAACAGGAAAACTCTAACCTATGTCACAGAAATGGGAAACGTCTTCCTGATGGTAGAGAAGAATACATGTAACACTTGGGAGTGTGACTTATAGACAGACCATAAGGAACATCATTGTAACCGGAACATATTTTACGCGAGTCTACTAGTATATGCTGGTGGATGGGTGTCTACTTGTTTTGCTGAACCAAGAAGTAAAGCAGTTGTCAATTCCCCATTCCCGTTTGTCAGTTTATTCACAGTGAAATTAGCTTATGAAATATTTAAAATCAGACTGTCCCTAATTGTTCTGAGGTGATGAACAATTGCTCTTTTCAAAGCTGCCCTTGCCTTTATGATGTACCAGTTAACTTAAAACGTTGCCCGCAGAATTAAAGAACAGTTTCCTCTGTCTCTTAAAAGTAAAAACAATTCATTTTTGCAAAGAGTAACTGTTTTGAGTCAAAATATGAGACAAGACTATTTACTCTACCTAGTAATGGTTAAAATTTTGTATAGACAAAATTCATTGTTATTTTGGTATTCTATTGGGGTTGATAATTATTTAAGGTCATTCTTTTGCTAAATATCCTGCCACTTTATACTAGTACCTATTTTGAAAAATGCAAAGACTGTTGTTTTCAACACTGATACTTCAAATTTTTAGTTTGCATGTCAAAATATGATTACTTATTGGTCCACATATATATTTAGTACAGCTTTGTGTGCTAGAAACGTCTGTTGTTTGAATAATTTTGCTACAACTAATTTCTGAATACTTTGCAGATTTTACTTATTGATCTTGTAATGTCAATAAAGCACTTCAAGCAATATTTTGGGCAGGATTGATAATTTTGTCAAGTCAGCTATGAGGTATTGCTACGAATTACTCTAAACACTTAATATTATTCACTTTCGCTAAATTTTTACTCATCTTATTTAATAGTTCATAATCATGTGTAGTAATACATTAGGAGGTAATGTCCCACCGTGGTCTCCTCCAGGACAAATTCGAAATCTAATTATTTATTTACATTTCTTCATATGGTGCCATCACAGTGACAGCTTTTTGCAAGGGTCAGAAATAACAAGATGACAATTACATATACAAAATATTTCTTGTACTGAAATTATTGCAGCTTACATCTATTTTATACACTTACTGAATTACAGCTGATATGGTACTGGTTCGTGTTATAATGATTGTCAAAATTTATCAAAAGTATATAAACATATTTCTATCAGAAAATATTTTAATGTTGTGTTAAAATCATTACCACTGTATGTTTTAAGAGAGTTTGGTAGTTTGTTAACCAAATGAAGTCATTGATGTATGGGCATCCGGTCATTTTTAATGTTGTTCTTTCTGGGAAATAGTTAACTTGTGATCACATACATGACTGCACATGCCAACTTTTGTTCATTGATTCATAAAAACATAACAAATATAAATATGTACAGAGAATATATTGTTAGGTATTTGTTATTCACAAACACTTCATGACATAAATCTCTATAGTCCATTGTGTCTATAAGTCTTATTGCTCTTTTTTGCAACAGCTGTATTCTTTTCCAGTATATGTCAGCTGTACAGCCCAATAGTTCCATCCCACAATCGAAAAAAGGGGTAAATTGTTACATAATATACTGCTTTCATTGTCTGGCTAGGAAATATCTTTGTGGGCTGTCTAAGGGGATACAGGGCGCTACTGACTTTTCCCCATACAAAATGAATATGATTTGTCCACCACAAATTTTCATCAAGATACACACCCAGGAATTTACAGCTCCAAGTTCAGTTGCTCAGATGGTACACATATTTTTTACATTGCTGTCGTGAGACCTGCCAATTTTAAATGCCAATAATTGAGTTTTTCTGATGTTCACAATGAGAGCCTGAATACTGAAATGTTTTGTTACTCCTGTTACACCGCTAGTAGCAAAAGATTCTAGTGCCTTACATTTTTCTGCCATAGAATAAGATCGAAGTGTTGTCTGTATAGCTTATTATATGGGAGTTAATGGACTGTGCAGTGGGGTTAATATATAGGAGCAAGTTAAAGATACCAACTACTGAGCCCTGAGGAATACCTTGAATTACTGTTTTCAATGATGGACTGAAAATTCATAATTTTGTCACCTAGTTTGTATGACAGTGTAGTACACTGCCTACAGTTCAACAGGTATGACTTCAGGTTTTCAGGAGTAATCTACGATATACTGTGCTGAACGCTTTTACAAGGTCTAAGAATATACTTGCACTCTGTATCCTCTGGCCCAACAGACAGTGAACTTCATGAAAGAATTATGTAATTGCTGTGATTGTATTTAGCTCTTTTCTGAAGCCATTCTTTGAATAACAAGCAATATGCGTTTTATGGAAAAGACACTGAAATGAGATAGGATGATACTTTCGAATATCCACGTGTACTAAAGGTGGAAATTCATATGAGGAGGGGGGGTGATGAAAAGTGCCTGTAGTTGGCTCTTCCTTGGCTTTTTTTGCGATTTGTTGCATTTATTTATTTATTTATTTTTGCTATCTTTGAGATCTTGCACTAAACAATTTCAATATATGGATTCAGAGACTTGTGAAAATTCTTCGCTAAATCACTGGATTAATATTAAGTCTTTGGTTAGACTGTTGGCCATCAAATTGAGATATGACATTCAGTGTCGAAACTGGACATTAGTCACTCCATAAATCCAGAGAAAGATGTAGATATTTTGTTTGAGCCCATTCGAACGTTAAAATTTAAAACTTGTAACTAAAACCTATAAACGAATTTAGCTGCTAACATCCTATCCTGACAGCTACAAATATGACTTTTGGAAAAGTAAAATTTGATTTTTCTCCATAATAGATATCTGGCTATTAAAACTACTAAACCGTGAAGGCGACATACAACAAACGTTAAATTGGCATGAAGTGAACCAGGTGATTGTACTTCCAAATGAATTCATCGCGCCCGCACCAGCTGGAGAGGACTAGCAGCAGCAACATTCTGTGTAGAAGGGAAAATTACACTCGGGGTTTCTCATTCAGAAGTCCCTTTTGGAATGTTCCTCGCGCTGTCCTGATCTACCTTGACCTACATCTACATACATACTCCGCAAGCCACCTTTCGGAGCGTGGTGGTGGGTACCCTGTACCACTACTAGTCATTTCCTTTTCTGTTCCACTGTCAAACAGAGCGAGGGAAAAACTGCTATCTACGTGTCTGAGTATGAGCCCTAATTTCTCTTCTCTTTTCTTGGTGATCTTTACGCGAAATGTATGTTGGAAGCCGTAGAATCGTTCTGCAGTCAGCTTCAAATGCGTTTCTCTAAATTTTCTCAATAATATTCCTCGAAAATAACGGCAAGGCGTTCCCTCCAGCAATTCCCATTTGAATGCTCTAAGCATCTACGTAATACCTGTGTGTTTTTCCAAATAATTGGTAACGAATTTAGCAGCCCGCTTCTGAATTGCCTCGATGTCTTCCTTTAATCCGACCTGTTGCAAATCCCAAACACACGAGCATTACTAAAGAATAAATCCACTAGCATCCTCTATGCGGTTTCATTTACAGATGTTCCATTGTTGTTGTCATGGTCTTCAGTCCTAAGTTTGGTTTGATGCAGCTCTCCATGTTACCCTATCCTGTGCAAGCTTCTTCATCTCCCAGTACCTACTGCAACCTGCCTACATCCTTCTCAATCTCCTTCGTGTATTCATCTCTTGGTCTCTCTCTACGATTTTTACCCTCCACGCTGCCCTTCAGTACTAAATTGGTGATCCCTTGATGCCTCAGAACATGTCCAACCAACCGATCCCTTCTTCTAGTCAAGTTGTGCCACAAATTTCTCTTCTCCCCAATTCTATTCAATACCTCCTCATTAGTTATGTGATCTACCCATCTAATCTTCAGCATTCTTCTGTAGCACCACATTTCGAAAGCTTCTATTCTCTTCGTGTCCAAACTATTTATCGTCCACGTTTCACTTCCAAACATGGCTACACTCCATACAAATACTTTCAGAAACGACTTCCTGACATTTAAATCTATACTCGATGTTATGAAATTTCTCTTCTTCAAAAACGCTTTCCTTGCCATTGCCAGTCTGCATTTTATATCCTCTCTACTTCGACCATAGTCAGTTATTTTGCTCCCCAAATAGTAAAACTCATTTACTACTTTAAGGGTCTCATTCCCTAATCTAATTCCCTCAGCATCATCCGATTTAATTCAACTACATTCCATTATCCTCGTTTTGCTTTGTTGATGTTCATCTTATATCCGCCTTTCAAGACACTGTCCATTCCGTTCAGCTCCTCTTCCAGGTCCTTTGTTGTCTCTGACAGAATTACAATGTCATCGGCGAACCTCAAAGTTTTTATTTCTTCTCCATGGATTTTAGTTCCTACTCCGAATATTTCTTTTGTTTCCTTTACTGCTTGCTCAATATACAGAGTGAATAACATTGGAGAGAGGCTACAACCCTGTTTCACTCCCTTCCCAACCACTGCTTCCCTTTCATGCCCCTCGACTCTTGTAATTGCCATCTAGTTTCTGTGCAAATTGTAAATAGCCTTTCGCTCCCTGTATTTCCCCCTGCCACCTTCAGAATTTGAAAGAGAGTATTCCAGTCAACATTGTCCAAAGCTTTCTCTAGGTCTACAGATGCTAGAAACGCTTGTTTGCCTTTCCTTAATCAATCTTCTAAGCTCAGTCGTAAGGTCAGTATTGCCTCACATGTTCCAATATTTCTACGGAATACAAACTGATCTTCCCCGAGGTCGGCTTCTACCAGTTTTTCCATTCCCACACTTTCACAAAATTCTTCCAACAAACCTAGCTCTGCCATTCGCCTTCCCTGCGACAATCTTCACATGCTCCTTGCATTTCATACCGCTTTGCAGTGTTACGCCAAGATTTTTAAATGACGCGACTGTGTCAGATAGTACACTACTAATACCTTAAGTGAACATTACGGGGTTGGTTTCCACTTCATCCGCATTAACTTATATTTTTCTATATTTAGAGCTAACTGCCATTCATCGCAACAACTAGAAATTTTGTCTACGTCACCTTGTATCGTCCTATAGTCACCTAACTTTGACATATTACCGTACACCACAGCGTCATCAGCAAATAACCTCAGACTGCTGCCCACCGTCTCCGCCAGATCATTTATGTACATAGAAAATAACAGCGGTCCTATCACACTTCCCTGGGGCGTTATTGGCGAAACTCTTGTATCTGATTACTACTCGCTGTCGAGGACCAATTATTGGGTTATATTACTTAGAAAGTCTTCGAGCCACTCGCATATCTGGGAACCTGTTTCACGCACTCGTACCTTCGTTAACAGTCTGCAGTGCGGCACCGTGTCAAACGCTTTCCGGAAATCTAAAAATATGGAATCTGCCTGTTACTGAGTTTCGCAAGCGCGATGCTTTCTAAAACCATGCGGATTCGTCTCAGGCAATTTATGACATTCGAAGGCGGAATATGTTCAAGAACTCAATGTATTCAAGAATACACCACAGCTGATCGGAATGTAAGGTCCGATCGGTCATGAAATAAAAACCACAGCGAAAATCAAAAAATGTTATTCGCAACAGCTTGCCACACCTTCCAGCTACCTCTGTAAATAGTCGCCGTTCCGGCTTAGACCTTTGTCGTGGAGTTGTACAAACTCTCCAGTGCCCTTGTCACAGAAGGCAGCCGCCTGTGCTTTCCGCAAATTGTCTACGCTGGTCTGCCTTTCCTTGTTTGCGCCAAGATGTTGTCTTCGTAGCCAGCCGTTCATGTGAGCAGACATGAACAACGAAGGGAGCAAACTAAGGGCTGTATTGTGGGTGATATCACACTTCCCTTAGAAAACGTTGCAGGAGCGTCTTCATTGCCCCTGCAGAAAGCGGCTGAAAATTGTCTTGAAGAAAGAAAGGCATGACGTTCACGTAATGTGAGCTGCATAGCTTCAGGTGAAATCTCTCACCAGATCTACATACTTGGCCGGAGACACTGTTGTTATACACATTTCTACGTGATCACTTTGCGCTCTGAACCGAAAGGAGCGACGTGAAACGATCGAAAGGCACACTAAAGACACTGTCCAATACATATGTGCAAACATCCATCGGATTTTCACAGTGGATTCCATTAAGCGCCTAATCGGACCTTACTTTCCGAATACGCCTCGTAGTAACTGTCGCACTGGGTAGCACATTCTCTTGATCTCTCATCGATTGGAAACGTCTGTTCATGGGTTGCCAAGACACTGGCGTGCCACCAATTGCCAGCCATGACGACTAACGAAGTCTGGCAATAATCCTGAAGCGCCATGGAATGTCATATCCGTATCTGTAACCAAGCCCGTCCGGTTCGCGGTGCGGTCTAACGCACTGCTTTCCGGGCGGGAAGGCGTGCCGGTCCCCAGCATGAATCCCCCCGGCAGATTAGTGTCGAGGTCCGGTGTGCCGGCCAGTCTGTGGATGGTTTTTAAGGCGGTTTTCCTTCTGCCTCGGCGAATGCGGGCTGGTTTCTCTTATTCCGCCTCAGTTACACTACGTCTCCCCGTACGCGAACACCATCACTACTCTACCATGTAAACATTGCGGTTACACTCGTCTGGTTCAAAAATGGTTCAAATGGCTCTGAGCACTATAGGACTTAACATCTATGGTCATCAGTCCCCTAGAACTTAGAACTACTTAAACCTAACTAACCTAAGGACAGCACACAACACCCAGTCATCACGAGGCAGAGAAAATCCCTGACCCCGCCGGGAATCGAACCCGGGAACCCGGGCGTGGGAGCGAGAACGCTACCGCACGACCACGAGATGCGGGCACTCGTCTGGTGTGAGACGTTCCCGGGAGGGGCGGCGGGGGAGGGGGGGGGGGAGGGTGTCCACTGGGGGCTGAACAGCACAATAACCCTCGGTTTGGCGTGGGCCGGCGGTGGGGTGAGTGGACTGCTGTAGCCTGTTGTGGGGTTGTGTACCACTGAGGGCTACGGCGGCGACGAAGCCTCTCCGTCGTTTCTAGGTCCCAAGTTCAGTGCAATACAATAACACACAATCTATAATCAACGCTAGGTTCGTCTCGATGCCCAACAGGGCTGTACTGATTCTTGCTGTTAGTTGTGCCACCACTGTGTACTAAATTAAGCACTTTCTAAACCGCAAATCATCTAAAAATTTAGGCTTGTATTCCTCTTATTATTCTGTGTACGTACAATAATTAAAATGTTGTTAGTTACTATCCTTCCTGGTGCTGCAGTTTTAATGGCTAGTCTAGTACTCTAGACATCCGAGAGCACCATTATTTCTAGTAAGTGATATTGTTTTACACTACTGGCCTTTAAAATTGCTACACTACGCAGATGACGTGCTACAGACACGAAATTTAACCGACAGGAAGAAGATGCTGTGATATGCAAATGATTAGCTTTTCAGGGCATTCACACAAGGTTGGCGCAAGTGGCGACATCTACAACGTGCTGACATGAGGAAAGTTTCCAACCGATTTCTCATACACAAACAGCATTTGATCGGCGTTGCCTGGTGAAACGTTGTTGTGATGTCTCGTGTAAGGAGGAAAAATGCGTACCATCACGTTTCCGACTTTGATAAAGGTCGATTGTAGCCTATCGCGATTGCAGTTTATCGTATTGCGACATTACTGCTTGCGTTGGCCGAGATCCAAGGAGTGTTAGCAGAATATGGAATCGGTGGGTTCAGGAGGATTAATACGGAACGTCGTGCTGGATCCCAACGGCCTCGTATCACTAACAGTCGAGATGACAGGCATCTTATCCGCATGGCTGTAACGGATCGTGCAGCCACGTCTCGATCCCTGAGTCAAGAGATGGGGACGTTTGCAACACAACAACCATCTGCACGAACAGTTCGACGACGTTTGCAGCAGCATGGACTATCAGCTAGGAGACCATGGCTGCGGTTACCCTTGACACTGCATCACAGACAGGAGCGCCTGCGATGGTGTACTCAACGACGAACCTGGGTGTACGAATGGCAAAACGTCATTTTTTCGGATGAATCCAGGTTCTGTTTACAGCATCATGATGGTCGCATCCATGTTTGGCGACATCGCGGTGCACGCACATTGGAAGCGTGTATTCGTCATCGCCATACTGGCGTATCGCTCAGCGTGATGGTATGGGGTGCCATTGGTTACACGTCTCGGTCACCTCTTGTTCGCAATGACGGTACTTTGAACAGTGGACGTTACATTTCAGATGTGTTACGAACCGTGGCTCTACCCTTCATTCGATCCCTGCGAAACCCTACATCTCAGCAGTATGATGCACGACCGCATGTTGCAGGTCCTGTACGGGGCTTTCTGGATACAGAAAATGTTCGGCTGCTGTCCTGGCCAGCACATTCTCCAGATCTCCCGCCAATTGAAAACGTCTGGTCAATGGTGTCCCAGCAACTGGTCTCGTCACAATACGCCAGTCATTACTCTTGATGAACTGTGGTATCGTGTTGAAGCATCATGGGCAGCTGTACCTGTACACGCCATCCAAGCTCTGTTTGACTCAATGCCCAGGCTTATCAAGGCCGTTAGTATGGCCAGAGTTGGTTGTTCTGGGTACGGATTTCTCAGGATCTATGCACCCAAACTGCGTGAAAATGTAATCACATGTCAATTCTAGTATAATATATTTGTCCAATGAATAGCCGTTTATCAACTGCATTTCTTCTTGGTGTTGGCCAGTAGTGTATATGATTTGATTCACAACACCTTACAACATTACGTTAATTTTGCAAGGCAGATTCGTGAGCTGTGTAATGAGATGGAGTTATGCCGTGATCCTGTCAGCTACTATTTCTCCCCGTCATGGATAATGTGCACGATTAGGACGCAGACTGAAATTTGCTTCTCAGCGAGAGCTGGCAAGTGCGTTTTGGAGGCGTACCTGTTCCTTGAAGAGCACGCCGGCCTCCTCCAAGGCCCTGGCCAGCATGGCGGAGTTCTGACGGAAGACTACATCGTCCGCCGTCCCGTGCACCAGCAGGAACTTCTTCTTGGCGAACCGCGCTGCCAGCCGCGTCACGTCACTCTCGTTGTAGCCAGCTTCGTTGTCATCCGGCGTGGGGTACCCCATGTACGACTCGGTGTACAAGGAGTCTGAGAACAGTGCAGGATGTGTACATGTTGCAGCTATAACGTGGGAACTCCCAGCATTAGTCTCCATACATATTCTGTAACTCTGCCGTGCTTTACTTTCACTTATAATATACACTGAAGCGCCACAGAAACTAGTATAGGCATGCGATTCAGATACAGAGACATGTAAACAGGCAGAATTCAGCGCTGCGGTCGGCATCGCCTATATAATACAACAAGTGTCTGGTGCAGTTGTCATATCGGTTACTGCTGCAACAATGGCAGGTTATCAAGATTTAAGTGAGTTTGAACATGGGATGCAGCATCTCTGAGGTAGCGATGAAGTCGTAATTTTTCCGTACGACCATTTCACGAGTGTACCGTGAACATCAGGAATCTGGTAAAATATCAAATCTCCAACATCGCTGCGGGCACAAAAACATCCTGCAAGAACGGGAAGAATATCGCTGTCCCATGTCTTTTCTCACCTTATTGTATATTACACTGAAGAGTCCAAGAAACTGGTACACCCCACTAACATCGTGTAGGGCCCCCTCAACACTACGTGGCATGGAATCGACTAATGTCTGAAGTAGTGGTGGAGGAAACTGACGCCATGAATCCTGCAGGGATGCCCATAAATCTGTGAGTGTACGAGGGGGTGGAGATCTCTTCTGAACAGCATGTTGCAAGGCATCCCAGATATGCTCAGTAATGTTCATGTCAGGGTAGTATGGTGGCTATCGGAAGTCTTTAAACTCAGAAGAGTGTTCCTGGAGTCACTCTGTAGCAATTCTGGACGTGTGGGGTGTCGCATTGTACTGCTGGAATTGCCCAAGTCCGTCGGAGTGCACAATGGACATGATGGATGCAAGTGATCAGACAGGATGCCTACGTACGTGTCACGTGTCAGAGTAGTATCTAGACGTATCAGGGGTCCCATATCTCTCCAACTGCACACGCCCCACACCATTACATAGCCTCCGCCAACTTGAACAGTCCCCTGCTGACATGCAGGGCCCATGGATTGATGACGTTGTCTCCATACCCATACACGTTCATGCTCTCGATACAATTTGAAACGAGACTCGTTCGACAAGTCAATATGTTTCCAGTTATCAACACTCCAATGTCTGTGATGACGGGCCAAGGCGAAGTGTAAACCTTTACGTCATGCTGTCATCAAAGGTACACGAATGGGCCTTGAACTCCGAAAGCCCATATCGATGATGTTTCGTTGAATGGTTCGCACGCTGATACTTGTAGACGGCCCAACATTGAAACCTGTAGCAATTTGAGGAATGGTTGCACTTCTGTCACGTTGAACGATTCTTTTCAGTCGTCGTTGGTCCCGTTGTCAGGATCTTTTTCCGGCCGCAGAGATGTCGGAGATTTGATGTTTTACCGGATTCCTGATGATGTGTCGACAGAAGTGCCGACACAGTGTGGTTTGAGGAGACCGAAATGCACGCTATAAGCTCACGCAGGATGGCGTGAGGTCTGAAACAGGATACGTAATGAATGCTATAAAGAAAAGTACGTAGCTTCTGGAATACTTAACTTTAATCCATCATTTGTATACATCGTTCTTGATGAGACATGCTTCATACGATAACTATCAATTGCTATGGCGCCTTGCTAGGTCGTAGCCATTGACTTAGCTGAAGGCTATTCTAACTATCTTCTCTGCAAATAAACGAGGCTTCTTCCGTTGCATCGCTAGCTAAGTCGTCCGTACAACTGGGGCGAGTGCTAGTAAGTCTCTCGAGACCTGCCGTGTGGTGGCGCTCGGTCTGCGATCACTGACAGTGGCGACACGCGGGTCCGACATGTACTAATGGACCGCGGCCGATTTAAAGCTACCACCTAGCAAGTGTGGTGTCTGGCGGTGACACCACACCTGATATTCACGGTACAATCGTGAAATGGTCGTACGAGAATATCCCCATTACCTCGCTCCCTCGGAGATGCTGTGTCGTATCGCTCCCGTACTTAGTCAAAATCCACCATCTCTGTTTAGAAGGTTGGTTGAAAGTTTGATTTCAACAGCTTCCTTAATGACACTATCCCAATAGCTGGACGTGCAAGCCAGAATCTCCGTGTTGTTGTATTCCATAGGATGACCGGTGTCAAGGCAATGTTCTGCATTAGCGGATTTGCTCGGCTGTTGTGAGCGTGTGTGACGCTTATGTTCAATACACCGGTCTCCCACAGTCCTGACTGTCTGACCTGAATTCCATCCACCCGAATATTCAGTTCACTATGGAGGTGGAAACGAATGGAGGCCTTCCCTTCCTTGATGTGTTTGTCACAAGGAAGATTGATGGTACGTTGGGACAATCTGTTTATAGGAAGCCTACTCACACTGACTTGTATCTGCGAGCTGATAGTTGTCACCATCCAGCTCAGCGTGACGGAGTACTTCGTACCCTGGTTCGCAGATCCCATGTTATGTCAGACCCTGAAAGTTTGGCAGCTGAGCTATCACATCTCGAAGTCACCTTTCGTCAGAATGGTTATAGTGAGAGGCAGATCAAACGTGCGTTGCGCTATCAGCCTTCTGTGCAACGGGTGAGTGACGATACCAACGAAGTGGCACCTAAGACTACGGCCTTTTTGCGTTACGCAGGAAGCATTTCTAACAGGATTTGCCGTATTTTGCGGAAATGTGATGTGAAATTTGTTTTTTGACCACCTTCTAAGATTAAGGCCCTGTTAGCGTCCGTAAAAGATGATCTTGGTTTGCGTAAGGCTGGTATCTATCGTATTCCTTGCAATTGTGGCTTGACATATATTGGTAAGACAACCAGGCCAGGGGAAGACCGGTGTATTGAACATAAGCGTCAAAAAAATGGTTCAAATGGCTCTGAGCACTATGGGACTTAACATCTATGGTCATCAGTCTCCTAGAACTTAGAACTACTTAAACCTAACTAACCTAAGGACATCACACAACACCCAGTCATCACGAGGCAGAGAAAATCCCTGACCCCGCCGGGAATCGAACCCGGGAACCCGGGCGCGGGAAGCGAGAACGCTACCGCATGACCACGAGGTGCGGACGAACATAAGCTCCACATACGCTTACAACAGCCGAGCAAATCCGCTATTGCATAACATTGCCTTGACACCGGTCATCCTATGGAATACAACACGGAGATTCTGGCTTGCACGTCCAGCTATTGGGATAGTGTCATTAAGGAAGTTGTTGAAATCAAACTATCAAGCAACCTTATAAACAGAGATGGTGGATTTTGTCTAAATGCTGCTTGGAATCCGGCTCTGTCTCTCATCAAAAAACAGAGGGACAGAATTAGGGCTACCTCACCTGTTGATTAATAGTCACTATCGATATTTCTAATGTTGGTTATCGTTGGTTGCGTGTTGACTCTGCAGTTACTTGTTCTGTGTGTGGTATCTTCCTTATTTCTCCTCTGTGAAACGAGGTATTAAATTCCCTTGTACATTGCTTCCTCCTTGCACTTGTGCCTTGAGAATGGCAGGGTGTGCTCCTGCCGAAATATCGGCGGTTGTCGACGACGTCACCCGGCAGCAAACCCGTAAATTATTTGAACATTCAGTTCGCCGGGAAAAGTTAAGCTCTCACAACCATGAACATGTTTTAGAGCCACTGCAGGCTCATATTCAGATGGAGGTGTTACAGAAACATTATGTTGTGGACCAAGCGTAGCTAGATGCAGTGCTGGTGAGTGCACTGCCTTGTGGTATCCACATCAGATTGCTTCTTATAACGTGCATTATTACGCTATGCACACAAATAAACACAGTACGTAGCTACATTTGGTTTTACACTGGCTCACAGCATGTAAACATTCGATGTTTTTACAAAGTATGTAAAACATACTTCGTTTACTTGTGTACATAGCTTAATAACGCACGTTATAAGAAGCAATCTGATGTGGATACCACAAGGCAGTGCACTCACCAGCACTGCATCTTGCTACGCTTGGTCCACAACATAATGTTCCTGTAACACCTCCATTTGATGACGAGCCTGCAGCGGCTCGAAAACATGTTCATGGTTGAATAAGTCGCAAAAAAGCGTCTGGTTGCATATTTATTACCAGATAAATGCCAAAACAAAAAAATACTTCTCTTTGGGTTTTCCATGGAACCGCCCACGAAATAATGGTGCCTCCATAACTCCCATCAAGCTCACCGAAGACCACATCAAATTCAAAAAGAACCAACCTATTTCCTCTATTTACCCGAGCAGGAGGAAGTGTGTAATATTCATACTTTGACCCTGTACTGTAGGATAGTGACACTATGGCGATCCTTCTGATCAGTATAAAAATGGTCCCTAACCCAAAGGCTATCCGAAACACTCGATCCTACATTTTTTATAACCAACAGAACTCGAGATATAAGCACCAGAATTTCCCATTTTTATGCGTGGCGCTTAGGAACATTCTAGGGAAGTATGCTGTCGCATCTCTACCGATTTTGATATCCTATTTGATGTTAAATGGTTTATGTCCATGATTTACAAGGTTTTCAGCAAAGGCAGGATGGCTATTTTCATATTTCCTGTTTCTTATCTATTCTTTGTATCTAGTTTTCAGATTTATTCCTGTCATTCCCATATAAATTGCCTTGCAAACGTGACATTCTAACTGGTTTTTACCAGCTCCTTGATATCTGTCTCGTTGTTGTATTGGCACAAAAAACCAAAGAAGGGAAAGCCGAAAGTCGGAAGGAATATATAGAATGGCTGTACAAGGAAAAAAATTTTAAAGCAGTGTTACAGAAAAAAATGTCAAATTATTCTCTGTGCACAATTTTTATTGCGGTTTCCTCTTTCATTCCTTTCCCTCGTTCCATGTTCTCCTCCTATACTTCCTTCTCTTCCTTTCCAACGAATTGAATTCCAGTCCCCCATTACAATTAAATTTTCGTCTCTCTTGACAGTCTGAGGGAATGTGTGATGAAATGAAGGAAATATTCAATCTCTTTATTGGGAAGTTAGGAGGTACATAAACTTGTACTACTGTGGTCCATATTTACTCCATGTCTATCTTGGCTATGGTAGTGCATTCACAATGCTGTAGTACACTACGGACATTAATGTTTTCTTATTCATTATTAGATCTATCTCTATTTGATTATGTACTCGTATTTGCATACTTTTATTCAAGTGGCAGGAAATCCTGTTTTCCTACCATCAGACTTCATGAATTCCCTCAAAATGTAGCTTCAACGTATCCATTTCCAATTTTATATTGTCTTATCGACTCGCCCGCTTAAGGAAGCTTACATCCCACGCTCTCTAACCGCTCTTTCAATTGAGAACAATATTATCAGGCTTATTATCATGTAGGAGAGAGGTGATCGATAACATCTGAAATAAGTAATAGAATTGAAAAAATGTTAATTAAAATTATCGATATACAGGGTGAGTCACCTAACATTACCGCTGGATATATTTCGTAAACTACATCAAATACTGACGAATCGATTCCACAGATCGAACGTGAGGAGAGGGGCTAGTGTAACTGGTTAATATAAACCATACAAAAATGCACGGAAGTATGTTTTTGAACACAAACATACGTTTTTTTAAATAGAACCCCGTTAGTTTTGTTACCACATCTGAACATATAAACAAATACGTAATCAGTGCCGTTTGTTGCATTGTAAAATGTTAACTACATCCGGAGATATTGTAACCTAAAGTTGACGCTTGAGTACCATTCCTCCGCAGTTCGATCGTGTGTATCGGAGAGCACCGAATTACGTAGGGATACAAAGGGAACGGTGATGGACCTTAGGTACAGAAGAGACTGGAACAGCACATTACGTCCACATGCTAACACCCTTTTATTGGTCTTTTTCACTGACGCACACGTACATTACCATGAGGGGTGAGGTACACGTACACACGTGGTTTTCGTTTTCAATTACGGAGTGGAATGGAGTGTGTCCCGACATGTCAGGCCAATAGATGTTCAATGTGGTGGCCATCATTTGCTGCACACAATTGCAATCTCTGGCGTAATGAATGTCGTACACACCGCAGTACATCTGGTGTAATGTCACCGCAGGCTGCCACAATACGTTGTTTCATATCCTCTGGGGTTGTAGGCACATCACGGTACACATCCTCCTTTAACGTACCCCACAGAAAGAAGTCCAGAGGTGTAAGATCAGGAGAACGGGCTGGCCAGTTTATGCGACCTCCACGTCCTATGAAACGCCCGTCGAACATCCTGTCAAGGGTCAGCCTAGTGTTAATTGTGGAATGTGCAGGTGCACCATCATGCTGATACCACATACGTCGACGCGTTTCCGGTGGGACACTTTCGACTAACGTTGTCAGATCATTCTGTAGAAACGCGATGTATGTTGCAGCTGTTTGAGCCCCTGCAATGAAGTGAGGACCAATGAGATGGTCGCCAATGATTCCGCACCATACATTTACAGTCCACGGTCGCTGTCGCTCTACCTGTCTGAGTCAGCGAGGATTGTCCACGGACCAGTAATGCATGTTCCGTAGATTCACTGCCCCGTGGTTTGTGAAACCCGCTTCATCGGTAAACAGGTAGAACGGCAACGCATTCTCTGTTAATGCCCATTGACAGAATTGCACTCGATGATTAAAGTCACCACCATGTAATTGCTGATGTAGCGACACATGAAACGTGTGAAAGCGGTGACGATGCAGTATGCGCATGACACTACTTTGACTCAGTCCACCGGCTCTCGCAATGTCCCGTGTACTCATGTGTGGGTTCATGGCAACAGCAGCTAACACACCAACTACACCCGCTTTTCCTGTGACGGGTCTGTTACGGACCCGTTTGCGTGCTACGACCATACCTGTTGCATACAGTTGGCGGTAGATGTTTTTGCAATGTGCGGCACGTTGGATGCTCTCTGTCCGGGTACCGTTCTGCATACACCCTGCAGGCTTCAGCTGCATTTCGTCGACACTCGCCATAGATGAGTATCATCTCCGCCTTTTCAGAGTTCGAATACACCATGGTCACAGTTCCTACAACACTACACTATCACAGACGTCTGGTAACACGGTGTACTACAGTTGGTCTGCGTGCGGAGATGAACGCAGAATAACAATAGCAGCAAGCGCTACATGCGGACACTGCGACAGCTAGACCAAACCACAACAGTGCACTACAGCCACACTCGTAAACACGATCGTCATCGTAAACATGTCCCTGCAGATGCTGTTCGCCGACCGTGGCCAGTGTTTGCTGAACGTCGGAGATTTCAAGCATCAACTTAAGGTTACAATATCTCCGGATGTAATTAACATTTTACAATTCAACAAACGGCACTGATTAGGTATTTGTTTATATGTCCAGATGTGCTAACAAAACTAACGTGGTTCCATTTAAAAAAACGTAGGTTTGTGTTAAAAACATACTTCCGTGCTTTTTTGTATCGTTTGTATTAAACAATTACACTAGCCCCTCTTCTCACGTTCGGTCTGTGGAATCGGTTCGTCAGTATTTGATGTGGTTTACGAAATATATCCAGCGGTAATGTTAGGTGACTCACCCTACCTCATCAGAATAACGCTCGCAGCAAAGTAGCGCTTCAGGGAAATCAAATAGGGTTTAACGTGGCTGCTTTAGTTTCTAAATTCTACTATATAAACCAGGTGCGGGTATTGTTAGTTCTCTCGTCTTGTTTTCTGCGCTCTGAATAACTCTGCGTAGCTGTGACGTGCGATATAGCCGGAATTTCCGTATGAAATGTTACGAAATGGATCAGTTCACTTTTGTTAAACTGCAAGATAACTGACTGTAGATAATTTATAAGGAACAGACTTTTGTCGTAAAGTCATTAACTAAGAATGTCCGAGGAATTGCATGCGCGAGAAAAAGTAGAGCTCAGTATTAAATTCTATTACATGCCGAATAACCGATAATAGGATCTGTGGACTATACGAAGGGGCGTTACATTGAATATAAGAATGTGAAAGTAAAGGCGTACGAAGTTTGAATGACTGTGTCGACGTATAGTAATGGACTATAGTCCTTGCTATATTTTCTTCGAGTAAAAAACTATAAAAATCACGGACATTTTAGATCCCGTAATTGCTGAGAGTGATTGTAAGATCAACCCTCCTTTTGCCTATATACAAAACACAATCATTCATGATCATTTAATTATTATTAAATATTGTTAATAAGAAACTAAAGTGATTTCAACAATTGCGTGTATATTAGTCAACTATAATCATGTATATCTCTGGATGACGGAAGGTTCGATAATGAAATATTACGAAGCGTAAATTCTGACTTAAAAGTTGTATAACATTTCATTTCCAAGCGTACAGAAATAACACAAAATCAGAAACAGTCCGGATAAGTAGTAGTAACGTCGAAAATAGGAAGTTGAAATAATAACTAACATCCAAAGATGTTATTAACTCTCTTGTGTTCGGTAACGCAGCAACAAATGGAGTTGATCGACTGCGTAAAAAGTCAACATTAATTATTATTGTGAAGACCCGATATTTAGTCGCCGTTACAGTGAAGATGTATGTGTGTGCTCCATGTGATATGTGGAGATAACGGGAAGTCAGGTATATACAGCAGATAACAACTTCAATATCTTACGTCAGAGAAGTCGACGACAGTAGATCGACGAAGGGCGGCTGCATCTGGCGCTCAACGCGTGGCTCGGAAAAAGGTATGAAAACAATTATTACGTAATAAATAGTGGTGAAATGTTGTGGCTGCGTAATGAACAATGACTCAAAACTTCTAATTATATGTTTCATATTCTCCACTACGACAACCCACGAGGCGCCTACCTCCGGGAATTACAGGACTTCAGAAGCTGTACGGAAGGTAGGAAATAATTGACTTGTGTTATGCGGCTCGGACGTTTATGTGTGAAGACATTTTATTGCTGGTTGAACAGTATCTCATTGCGCTTTCTTTCAATTTTAATTGCGTGGTTAAATGAGGCAAGTCCGTGACGCAGAAACTGTATAAGTAGTTAGAGCTATATTTTATTTATTGTGTATTATTATCTTGGTGTTATTCTGAGAGTGTATATTGATAACAATGAAACGTGGTACCATTTAAGATCGAATCTAGATGCAAGTCTAGGGACCTTGGGGAGAGAAGATACGAGAGAGGATGAAAACCGTGTGGAAAGTTTAGATGTTAAGAGGGCAGAGGATTCGTTCGAACCTGAAATGTCAAATATGAGTAGAACTAGTTTGGTGAGGAGTAATGATCATACCGAAAGTTATAAGGCTGAAACTACAGGTACTTGTGAGGAAAGTAATCTTACCAGTGTGGTCAGTACGCCATTTGGAAACATCAGTATCAATAAGCTGTTTGAATTTCCAGTGAAATCAAATCAGGAACAAACAGAGCTAGACAAAAAACGTGATCTTAGAGATAAAGCCTTTAGAGAGAAAATTTTAGAACCAGAGAAACTACGCGAACTTGCGGAAAAAGCTTTTCGGGGGGAGATGCTACAGTTACAGAAACAACGAGATCTTCAAGGCCAAGAATTTAAGAAAGAGGTATTAAAGATTGTTAACAACCTAGAATCACTTACTAAGAAAAGCGATGAATATTTATCTGCGAGATATATAAATTAACATTAAGTGTAAAATCTTCTAATGAAATGGACGAAACAATGCAAACTTCGGTCTCCAAATTAGAGGGGAATGTGGAGCAATAAATAAAGAACAGACTAAAATTGCTGAAAAGATGGATAAAGTAACTAACCAAGTAGAGTTTTAAAGATCACAGGGCAGGAGTTTATATTATGACTATCTTAGTAAACAGACGACTATGATAGAGGAAGATTTGTCAGAATGGTTAGAAGCAAAGTAGGGAGAAGTTCACACGCAACTTCAGAATGCTACCGAGAAAGCGACGCACAGAAGAAACCAAATGCTCCACAACGCGAGGAGGTAGACAACGTGGAACGTGGTACAAATGAAAGCAGAATTCAATCCTATTAGGAGAAAATTTTATCCGAGGTGCGTAATTGGCAGGAATATGTAACCAATCGTTTGTCAAAATGTGAAGGTTGTCCTAAGAGACAAAACCAATTTGAAATATACCCAGAACCATATTCCAGAAATCAATCACCCGTTAGGAAGTGGCGATGAGTCGGATCTTGAAGATCGATATTATGGTCGCAAGGGGACTGTTTCATCCTCTAAGGTTGAACACAGTATTTTCAAAGCTAGGCAATTTCAAATATTTTCGAACGACAAAAATTCTATATACACAATGGTGTTTATAAAAAGTTTCAGAAATGTATTTCTCCGATCTCGAAAGAAACAGTTTATAGTGTCAAAGACAAGAGGAGAAGTTTCATTGTGGGCATCGGAAGCAGCTGAAAGTTGCAAGACCTGCAGAGATTTTGAAGAATTATTCATCGCAAGGCAAACAAGATCTATTAAGGAATGACCTTCTCAACCTATGCAAGGAATGTAGCGATAGTCCTTGTATGTACACTGATGGCTCTCAGACTAACCGTTGTGTCGGGGGTGCCTTCGTCACTGGCCCGACGATTTTCGATATCAGCTTCCGGAACACTGCTCAGTATTTACAGCAGAGCTCTTCGCCCTGTATCGGGCCATGCAATACATCAGCCAACACTGAATTTTGAATTGTGTCATCTGCTGCGGTTCTCTGAGTGCCTCTCAGAGTCTCTGTGCGCTGTACACAGTCCATCCCTTAGTGCAACGGGCCCGAGTGAGTTTCCACTTGCTCATTCTTAACGGAGCTAGTGTGATGTTTATGCGGACCGCTGGTCACATCGGTCTGACGGGGAACGAGGCCGTTGACACAACTGCCAAGGCTGCAGTCCTCCTAGCTCAGTCCGCTAGTTCTTCCATTCCTTCCAATGATCTCAGTGTTGCCGTCTGTCAGCAGGTGGAATCACTTTGTTACCTCCACTGATCTTCCCTTCATGGGAACAAGTTCCGGCGAACTGAACCTCTCCCAGCGGCTTGGACGACCTATTCTCGGCACTCTGACCGCGAGGAGCTCATTTTAGCTGGGTTTCATATTGGGCACTGTCATTTCAGCTGTCGCCGCTTGTTATGTGGTGATCTCCACCAATTTGTGCTTATTGTCATTAGCCTTTGGCGGTTCGCCATTTCCTAGCCGAATGCCCTTTCTTTAACCATTTACATTCTAATGTATGTTTCACATCCGAATTATCGGCCGTTTTAGCGAACGGCGCGCAGGATGTCGACCGCGTTTTACTTTTTATCCGCCGTAGCAATATGGCGAACCACATGTAATCTTAAATTCGCGACCTCGGTTGTCTTTACAGCGTACCCGCCAGGGTAGCGGAGCGCGCTAACGTGCTACTTCCTGGACTCGGGTAGGCGCGCCGGCCGCCGATCGAATCCGCCCGGCGGTTTAACGACGAGAGGGTTTTTAGGCGGTTTTCCACATCCCGCTAGGTCAATACCGGGCTGGTCGCCGCGTTCCGCCTCAGTTACACGCGTCGCAGACATTTGACACATTTTCGCACTTTTTCACGATTTACGCTAGATGCGGACAGCTGGGGTACACTGATTCCATCCCTGGGGGTTCCGGGCTGACGGCAGGAAGGGCATCCGGCCACTCCTAAAACTAACCTTGCCAGATCCGTTCTAACCACACCGACCCTGCGATCACTGCGGGACTATGGCGTAAGCAAAAGAAAGAAAGAAAAGAAAGTTGTCTTTACGGCGTATTTTGTGGACTTTTCTCCAAGGATAAGTCCTTCTTAGTTCTTCTTTTGACATGGTCGCGTATGACCTTAGTTGTTTTTTCACCCTAAACCAGAACAAAACAAATCTTTGAGGGCGATAGATGTTACAATTATTTCAGTGCGGATGCACATGATGTCTGATTTCAACAATAAAACTCTACGAGAAAGTCTGCATTCCCATATGGATAAATGTGTTATTAGGCCGCAATTTCTCCGTTATTGTGAACAACACCAATAAATACCAACTTTGCAAAAACTTCTGTCGGACCAGGATGCACTTGGAGGGAAGCAAGAAAACGCCGATAAAAATTCATCAGATTATGGGAGTTGGTTTTAATAGATGTTTCAGCAAACGAGATGTCACGTTTGCGAACAAGACGGCCGTTTCTAAAAAGAGCGCTCTACATTTTTATAAAACAAAACTGTTGGGCTAGACCTGATGCGGTCAGTGGTTTATTGAAACGAAATTTTAAGCACTACGCATTACACTGCGAATAACTGTTGTCCAAAAAGTGTTGTCTAAGAAAAGCACCAGTCGGCGATTAGTTGTGCTTGTCAGGGCATTGGTGTACGGGTGTTTAGCATGCTAAGCTCTCTGCTTGTAGGGATTCACCTGAGTGTATACTGTTGCTACCTGCATTCCCTGCTTCGACGGCATTAAAATATCGGTGCTGCCTGCTACCTGGCCAGGTATGCAGTTGGCTTTACCGATTAAGACACGGTGGCCGTGGCCAGAGGCGAGAGCTTCCGCTGTACTCGCCAGTGCGTATCGGAGAGGCGTGAGCTTCTGCATACTCACCAGTGAGTATCAGAGAGGCGTGTGCTTCTGCAGTACTCACCAGTGTATATCCAGCTGATGACGGGCGCCACAGAGACGCCGCACTTGAAGATATTCTTGTCGTCCCGGGCCAGCACCATGGCCGCAGTGTAGCCGCCGTAGCTCCAGCCCCAGACGCCAATGCGTGAGCGGTCGATGAAAGGGTACTTCTGCAGCAGCTTCCTGCGCGACAAAAGTGGAATGTTAGTCGGCAACGTGTTTGCCCCACCCTGTATGGAGGTCAGTACGCCCTCGGTGGACGTACACTCATATGATGACACGTCGCAATACGTCAGGAACATTGTCGAACATGAAACTTCCTGGCAGATTAAAACTGTGTGTCAGACCGAGACTCAAACTCGGGACCATTGCTTTTCGCGGGGAAGTGCTTTACCATCTGAGCTACCCAAGCACAACTCACGTCCCGTCCTCACAGCTTTACTTCTGCCAATATCTCGTCTCCTACCTTCCAAACTGGAAACATCCCCCAGGCTGTGGCTAAGCCCTGTCTCTGCAATATCCTTTCTTCCGGGAGTGCTAGTTCTGCAAGGTTCGCAGAACAGCTTCTGTGAAGTTTGGAAGGTAGGAGACGAGAACTGGCAGAAATAAAGCTGTGAGGACGGGGCGTGAGTCGTGCTTGGGTAGCTCAGATGGTAGAGCACTTGCCCCCGGAAGGTTGAAACGCGTATGTATTTAGTACAGCGATGGCGAGGCATGACAGAATCTCTGACCAGAGAGTTATTTATCGTTGCTAGCCTGCGCTTGACCGCGCGAGAGTTCAGTTGCATGTAGGGAGTCGTTAGTTGCAGTTGCGAGAGAGTAGTTGTACGTAGCGAGTCGCGAGAGCATGTAGTGGCGCACGAGAGACAGTCGCAGTTGTGTGTGAGGAGTCGGCGGGCGTCGACAAGGGCCTCTGGTCAAGGTTCAGGACGAGGTACATTTTTAAATAAGGTAATGAAGCAGCATTGCGCTCATCTGATAATGTAATGTATCTTAACTGTAATTAATTTGTTCAAGAATCGCCCCAATAATAATTTTGTTCTCAAACCAAGCATTTTAACAAAACAAACATTTTATTGAAAGAAAATTTCCCATGCATTTCCTTAAAGAAAAAATTTACTTAAGTTCAAAGAATTTTTGCGATGCATTTCCTCCAAGCTATGGCGAAAAATAAGAGCAGATGCAATTTTACTGAGATAAGAACAGGGCCTAAGATCGACATTTCGGTCTATTTGCGTTTTCATTGTCACTGAGATTTCATTTTTATTGAATTGACTTTCATTTTTGTGGGCAGCTTACATTTGGCTCAGATTGCTATTTCTCATTTAATTGTCATTGTCAATAAGTTATTTTATTTGCTGGGAGGTTACACTAGGTTCTATTCTCGTTAACATTTAATTATTGTCATTCGAAAAATTTTGTGGGGAGGTTACAAGGTAAAGATCCCTAGTTCGAGTCTCGGTCTGGCACACAGTTTTAATCTGCTAGGAGCTTTCATATCAGCGCACACTCCGCTGCAGAGTGAAAATCTTATTCTGGATTGTCGAACATGATCGTTTTGATGGTGCAGGTGTTATGGTGTGGGAAGACTTAATGTTGCATTGGCGTACTGACCTCCGAACCTTTGAACACGGTACACTCACCGGTCATCGTTATTGACTCCGTAGTCCTACCCCATGTGCGTCTTTCCCGGGTTGCATTCGGCCCTGACTGTACTTTTTGTGGGTGACAATTCGCGACCGCATCGGGCAGCGCAGGTGGAGGAGGAGCCTTGGAACGAGCGGATATTCAGCGAATGGACTGACCTGCCCGTCCCCCTGAGTTACTCATCGAGTACGTATGGGATGCGCTGGGGAGACACACTGCAGCACATCCACATGCATCAACGGACATCCAGCAGTTGTAAACCACACAGCTGGAGGGATGGGACGCCCTGCCACCACCAACCTTGTGGCCAGCATGCGGGAACATCGCAGAGCATATATTACCGTGCGTAGTGATCACACACTCTATTAAGAACCGTGTCCCGCCTTTTTAACGTACGGGCGACCAGCACCAACAGCTGTGACATCCGTGCAATTTGAATAAAAGTGTCATTTCTGTTCGTCTCACCGTGTATTTCATTCCGCTGTGGTACATCATGTGAAAATTACTTTCGCCCTTACGTTTGCACACCAGTGTAGTTCGAGTTCCTAACGGTCTATTGACACACAAGTCAATATGGGTTTAGAAAATATCGTTCTTGTGAAACACAACTAGCTCTTTATTCATATGAAGCGCTAAGTTCTATTGACAAGGGATTTCAAATAGATTCCTTATTTCTGGATTTCCGGAAGACTTTTGACACTGGACCACACAAGCGGCTCGTAGTGAAATTGCGTGATGTACACATGATATGGTGTCGTGGTGTGTGGCGTGGCCGCCTTATTTCGCTTAAGAAAACGTAGGATCCAGAAGGATTTTACAGCACTGTGTACAGTAGAGGAGCAATTCGGAGAGGATTATAGTTTGTATCAGCAGATTAGTACACCCTATCATAAATCAGAATCTGTGAAGCAATGGCCTGTTAACAGTAATATTCCTGCAATGGGCTAGCCTGGTGAGAGTCGCGAGCTGATCGCAACTTCCAGGTGAGCTGCAACACTGACTTCACCCCAGACCACAGCGTCCAGTATCATTATTATTATGTTGCGAGTGGGTCACCTTTGTGTTCCGAGGAGCCTAAAGTTCCTTCCTCACTGATAATGATAAATGGGTGGAAGGTGGCCAAAGGATCTGTGACCATACGAATCTGGACAGGCAGGCAAAATATTCGTTGGCACAAGTGCATTTTAATTACATACAGGGTGTTTCACTAAATTTGTTTACTTCCGTAAGCTACGAAGTAATGGGCGACGGAAATATTTATTGCCGTAGGTCACCATAGGAAACGTTATACTGTCTGCGGAGCTATGAACATAGTTTATTGTGTTATTATCCAAAGAGTTACAGCAAAAAGACACAATTTTTTAAAGCAGTGTATACATCAATTTAAATTACATTCCTATAATTTTTAGTTTGGGAGCTACAACCCTTCAAAGTTTCAGGGGCAGATACGACACGCTGTATAAAATACATGGCTGTGTGGTGGGTGGTGGGTGTACTGGCGGTGGGAAGTTGACTTAAATGAGATGTTCAAACGTGTGTGTCCATGTTCTTGAATGCACAATGCAGTGCGCCTTCTGATGGATCTGCGGACGAGATGTAACATCGCCGGTGTCACGGAGCAACACGCCGGCCCTAGTGGCCGAGCGGTTCTAGGCGCTTCAGTCTGGAGCCGCGCGACCGCTACGGTCGCAGGTTCGAATCCTGCCTCGGGCATGGATGTGTCTGATGCCCTTAGGTTAGTTAGGTTTAAGTGGTTCTAAGTCTAGGGGACTGATGACCTCAGAAGTTAAGTTCCATAGTACTCAGAGCCATTTGAACCATTTGAACGGAGCAACATGCGTCCCCTACATCTGGGGATGTAGGCTCAGTGACATAAACACGATCCTTTAGACATCCCCACAAAAAGAAATCTAATGGTGTTAAATCGGGCGACCTCGCGGGCCACGAATGAGGACCATGGCGCCCCAACCACCTTCCTGCAAACCTGTTGTTTAGTTCTTCCACAACAGCACGCCCAGAATGGGCTGGGTGACCATCGCGCTGCATCCACATATGGACTCTCTGTGTAGACACACATGTTCAAGGAGACCACCCAAACTGTCAGCTATAAACGCGCGATATAACAAACCTGTCAGTGTACCTGGGAAGTAGTGCGGACCGATGATTTCATCCCCAACGGTTCCACACCATACACTAATAGACCATCTACGTTCACGGTCGACAGGTCATTCCCACCGAGGGTTGTCAGCGGCCCAGTAGTGCAAGTTATGGCGATTCACTGCACCGTAATTTGTGAACGTGGACTCATCAGAGAACATAACACCTTGTAAAGACTCCAGTGTGAAATAACGCATGGCCCATTCACAGAATGTAACTCTCGCACGGAAATTGTTCCCATGCAGTCCCTGGGTCAGTGACAGGCGGTGCGGGTTAAACCTGTAGCCGAGCTCTAAACGCCACACAGGTGTGAGACTGACACCAGCGACTGCAGCAACGGCTCGTAATCTGACATGAAGATCGCGGTGTACTGCAGCTAAAACAAACACCTCCGTCTCCTTACTTCTTGCAGTTCTTCGTCTGTTACTGCGGCACATTACCAAGCTGCCTGTTTCCAGAAGTCGTTGTTCGGCACGTAAGAACGTAATGGCTGACGGAGCTCTTCGCCTACGATATCTCACGGCGTACGCCATGGCTGCTTCAGTGGCATCGTGTCGGCACTCACCGAGCATCAGCAACATGTCAGCGTACCCGCTGTTCGTGTATGCCATCTTCATCCGATGTTAGTAACTGCGGCATATTGAGCCCCGTTTATTTGTGTGGCTGGAACTGTCGGGTATACGGCTGTGTGCGGCGACAGTCGGTAGTCTAACAGCGCATCGAGGAAGCTTCCCGCTCCGAGACACCGGCGACGCATCACATTTAGAAGGCGCATTGCGTTATGCGCAGCGTGTGTGGTATCTGCCCCTGAAACTTTGAAGGGTTGTAGCTCCCAAACTAAAAGTGATAGGAATGTAATTTAAACTGATGTATACACAGCTGGTGTTACTGATTCCAGTGCATGATAGAAACAAGTATTGTTCAATTTAAAAATTGTATCTTTTTGCTGTAACTCTTTGGATAATAACACAATAAACTATTTTCATAGCTACGCAGACAGTGTACCATTTCTTATGGTGATTTAACGCAATAAACATTTCCGTCGCTTATTACTTCGTAACTTATAGAGGTAAACACATTTAGGGAAACACCCTGTATATTGTACTCAACTTGTGGGTGAAGAAATGCTACCCTGTTGACAACTGGTGGCGGCCATGGTTACCTATGAGCAGAGGCTCGACACAGATGAGCACCAACTAGCGACGAGAAGTAACCTTGAACTAGAAGTCTGGTGCCCAGGTGCCCGCCGCTTATAACTCTGTCCTAGCAGTCTTCACTAACTGGCAGCCAAGAGATTCTTCGTTGCGATGTTCAAACCGCCACTCGCAGTGCCTGCAGGAATCTTCAAGGTGCCGACTCCAACACCATCGGAAGGCTACGATACTACAACTACACTGCAGACCAAAGGAACTGGTACATCTGCCTAATTTATGCGTGAGACCCATGCGAGCCGCAGAAGTGCCGCAACACGACGTCGCATGGACTCGACTAATGTCTGAAGTAGTGTTGGAAGGAACTGACACCATGAATCCTATAGGGCAGTAAATAAATACATAAGAGTAAGAGGGGGAGGAGATCTCTTCTGAACAGCACGTGCAAGGCATCCCAATTATGCCCAGTAATGGTCATGTCTCCGGAGTTTAGTGGCCAGCGGAAGTGTTTAAACTCAGAAGAGCGTTTCAGGAGCCACTCTGTAGCAATTCTGGGCGTGTGGAGTGTCGCATTCTCCGTCGGAATGCACATTGGACATGAATGGATCCAGGTCATCAGACAGGATGCTTACGTACGTGTCACCTGTCAGAGTCGTATCTAAACGTATCACAGGTCTAATATCACTCCAAGTGCACACTCCCCATACCATTACAGAGCCTCCACCATGTTGAACAGTCTCCTGCTGACATGCAGTATCCACGAGTTCATGAGGTTGTCTCCACACCCGTACACGTCCATCCACACGATACAATTTGGAATAAGACTCGTCCGACCAGGCAACACGTGTCCAGTCATCAACAGTCCAATGACAGTGTTGACAGGCCCAGGCGAAGCGTAAGGCTTTGTATAGTGCAGTCATCAAGGTTATACGAGCGGGCCTTTGGCTTCGAAATCCCATATCGATGATGTTTCGTTGAATGGTTCGCACGCTCACACTTGTTGACGGCGCAGCATTGAAATCTGCAGCATTTGCAGAAGGGTTGCACTTCTGTCACGTTGAACGATTCTCTTCATTCGTCGTTGGTCCCGTTCTTGCAGGATATTTTTCTGGCCGCAGCGATGGCGGAGATTTGATGTTTTACCGGATTCCTGATATTCACGTTAAACTCGTGAAATGGTCGTACGGGTAAATTCCCGCTTCATCGCTACCTTGCTGTGTCCCATCGCTCGTATGTCGACTATAACACCACTCTCAAACACACTTAAATCTTGATAATGTGCCATTGTAACAGCAGGAATCGATCTAACAACTGCTCCAGATGCTTGTATTATACAGGCGTTGCCGACGGCAGCGTCCTATTCTGCTTGTTTAAATATCTCTGTATTTGAATGTGCATGCCTACACTAGTTTCTTTGGCGCTTCAGCGTACATTCTCTAGTTTTAGTTCTTGAGGAAATATGGATTGCCATTCCTCCACAGACAATCACATTTCACTAAAAGTATTCTGTGAAGAGCTGAAGCCGTCATTAAGGCGATGGGTGGACTGACACTCACTGATGTCTGTATACTTTTGATGACATAATGTAGACTAAAGTAGTAATGTTGCATATGTGGGGATATGACTGCTGGCTGTCTGGACATGTGCAACGGACAAGTTTAAGACCACCCAGCCCATGTCTCTTGGCCTGGTCCGAACAGGCTACGGGCTACCCAACATTGCTTTCTGGGCTGGTGTGCTTAGTACAGCGTGTTGCACTACAGACGGCAGGCTATCCTAACAGGCCAGCTCGCCAATAGGGCCAATTGATTCCTACCATGCGTTACTGTCTCCTAAGGGATTGCTGCTGTGTATAAAAACAATGGTGTGCGTGTCTGATGTATCACAACATGCATGATGTATAGCCTTTCTCACAGTAGGTACAAATGAACAAACTTCCAGGTTATCCACACACTTACAACATTATACTTAACAACAAACATATGCATACTGTGTACACAGCGAATTTCTTTTAAGTTGGGACAATTAAATATCTCGGAAACGACCAATCTTACGAAGAAATATTCTGAGCGAAAACTATATTACCAAAGGGGTCATCTGTTTGTGCTACAACTGGCAACCTCCTAACCATCCCTCCTGCGTGGCCGCGGCCAGCTTCGTATTTTCATGAACACCCGATTTTTATTGGATATTCGTATTCTAAGCCCAAAATTACGTACGGTTTACTCAAACCATTCTTTTGCATTTGAAGTAGCCTAGATGGTGCTGTAATCAACAAATATCAAGAGTGCCTGTTTTTCAATTAAGAACCGAGACATCTGATCATCAATTTCATTTACGATATAAATGTAAAGGTTTGTGTTCTAATGGCTGATATTTATGTTCGAAATTTACCCTAGTGTTGTAAATTTGAATGGACGGTACAATATTGTTAGTCATTTCAACGCCTGGTTAGGAACTACGTTTAGTGTGATCCACGAACAAAAAAGTGGGCTAATAGTTTTCTGTTCCAATAGAGCTGCTTGATTGCGGCGAGATCCTTTGCCTCGCACCACTGAGGTGCTTAATTTCGATGTGTATTCTTGGCAGGTGCCTCCGTCTCTTTAATAAGGTAAAATGTTCTTGAAGTGATAATGGTTGTGGCTTGTATTCCACCGGTAACCGCACATAGTTACAGCGGTTGGGTAAAACACACACCAAAATCAGTCACCCTGATGGCGGGGTTCGAGGGCGGCCACCGAAATCAAGCAAGCATTCCTGTGCTCTGTGGACTCACCACAATCAACCCCGAAGGGAACTACCAGGTATAGAAGTACAAAACTGAAATTCCGTTGCAATAATTACACGTCTGTTGTTTGAAACTGATAAACAATATTTTATTCAAAATAATCTCCACTGATCTTTATACATTTCTGTCATGTCTGCGGCAGGCTATGAATTCCACGCCAAAAAAACGTTCTTCTTTTGAAGCGAACCAGTCAGCGAGCCATTTTTGTACTTTGTCATACGAATTGAAGTGTCGGTCAGCGAGAGCGTGTCCCAGTGATGCAAATATATGATAATCGGACGGGGCCAAGTCTAGAGAATAAGACGCATGCCCCTGGTGTTTCCCAACTGAACGCATCGATCTTGTCCCAGACCCGTTTTTCTCTGTGTGATTGGGCACTATCATCGAACAACATGACTCTGTGTTGCCTTTCCCATAGTCCGGTCGTTTTTCACGTAATGCTGGATTTAAATCGATCATTTGCTGGTGGTAGCGATCAGTGTTAACGGTTTGACCAGGTTTTAGCAGCTCATAACAGATGACACCCTTCTGATCCCTGTCTTCTCTCCAAAGCGATATGGTCTTGCAACGCATGTTCGTGTTCTGCCTGAATTCACCCATGATTTATGACACTTAAGATTCTCAAAATGTATCCATTTTTCATCACCTGTCATTGTTCGACAGAGAAACGACTTTCTTTTGTATCTGGCAAGCAGCGATTCACAAGTGGTCTTTCGGTTTGCTAGCTGTCTTTCATTCAGTTCATGCGAAACGCATTTTCCCACTTTCTGCGCCTTTTTCATGCTTTCAACCGAATGAAAACGGCTTTCTGCGTCACATTCAATTGTTCCGCGAGTTCTTGTTGAGTTTGAGTATCATCTTCATCCAACAAGACCTGCAATTCGTTGTCTTGGAACTTCTTCGGTGTTTTCCCGAGCTCGTCATTTCTCACGTCAAAATCACCACTTCTGAATTTATTGAACCACTCGAAACATTGTTTTCCGAAGCGTATGTTCGCCAAAAGCTTAGACAAGCATTCGATGCGATTCTGCAGCAGTTTTCTTCAAATGATAACAGAAAACCAATGTGACGGCAAATCGTAGTTCGTAGGCACAAAACTCAGCATGTTTACGGGTTTGAAACAGATACCGATGTGTGGAACTTGGGTTAGTATGTGTTGATATTGTCGTCATCCGTTGCAGGAAGCAGATGGCGCTGCAGACACGGTCTCACGGGCCCTACTCTGACGGCCAGCACCATCTATAGGGAAATTCCGGTTTCATACTTTCAAACCTGGTAGAAACAGCGTTACCATACAAGTAGCTCATATGCCAGAAATATCAATGTCCAGCCACATTATTTGTACTGTACAATCTCATTTGTATTGAACATCGGTATCAATCGTTACAATACAAGCATTAACATCGACATCGTAAATTAAATGTAGGATCAAATGCGTCGGTCATTAATTGCACTAACTAGCACGCTTGATATTTGTCGACACACACGAATGGGAAACAATGGTTTGAGGAAACTATATGTGTTTTTTGGGAGAGAATTCAAATATGGAATAAAAGTGAGGGATTCCCATACGAAAGTACTAAGCTGATCCAGCTCAGCTGATCCCGCTCACGCAGGAGGGGAGGTTAGGAGTTGGCTGATAGTAACACAGACAGATGTCCGCTTTACTAATATTAACTATTAACCAGGAACATTTCCTTCTTACAGTACGTCGTTTTCGAGATACTTAGTCACCTCAAGTTTACACAGAAACTCTGTATATTTCAAATAGCGTACAATGCAGCTTTCTAAGTAAACTTTTCTCCCACCTTTCCCTATGTCAGCGTCGTTTGTGGAAGAGGAAATTCAGGAAATTTCGTTTACAGAGAGCCAGGCATAAACAATATGGCTCTTACTTATATAGGTTTCTACCTTGTCACTATGAGGTTTCAGAGGGTGAAAAGGACTGTAACTGATGATTAGTTTCATTTATAGAGCTCTCTTAGTTGTTCAGGGTTGCCTGTGTATCACACATTCCGCTTATTATCCACTCTCTAGCAAAATAGCGAAGCACCCTGACTGGCAGGTGGAAACGAAGGACTCTTCAGCGATTGACGGAGCAAAACACTTGGCAATATGAGCCCACTTATCAGCATCGGTTTGCATGCCCTCTGATCTGAATGCATGCACTGATTCGACTGGAAGGGTGTTGTAAAACTATTGTACGATCATGTCGTCAGGCAAGCTGGCCACAGCTGTTCTAACCGGTCCTTGTTATCGCATGGTCCAACACATGTTTTATTGGGGACACATCTGGAGCTCTTGATGGCCACGAGAGTACCTCAGCATCATGCAGACAGTTGATAGACGCACACACCATGTGTGGGTGAGCATTATCGTATTGAAAAATGGCACAACGATACTGTTGCTTGATTGATAACACATGGGGATTCTGATCATACAGTGGTATGTCACGGACATCGTGAGTTCCCTCAATCACTACCAGCTGTGACCTCAAGTCATATCTAGTCGCTCCCAATACCGTCGATCGAGGAGTGACACAGGTGTGCCTCTCCAAAACAGTGGAAGAATGGGACTCCTTGTAGGGAAGCAGCCTACTCACACTGTAGTAAATTCACATCAGTTTCCATTGTGTGCCAGCCAGTCTGCTGTAACTAGCTCTGACGTCATAAATGTTGCGCAATACCTTAAAAATCAAGCAAATGACCTAAAACTTTTCTAGCATGTCAGGAATAATACTAAATTAATGTGTGTTAAATATCAGTTCGATAACTTCAGCCATTTTCGAAATTTGGATGTTTTTCTAGAAAAATCATTGGCGCAACAGAAAAGAGCTAGAGACTTCAAAATTTATATTTAGATTCATCTTTCATAATGATTTAATAAAAACAGTACTTTGGATTTCACAAATTAAGATTTTAGTGGAAATTCATGATTTTGTGGTTTTCGTCTCAAAACTGAAGGAAGCAAGATAGATTAAGTAAGCTAGTAAATAAGGCTAGGATGTTTAGATTTAAATAGGTTGGAGGTCCGTTATGATTATGAAGATGTGTAAAGTTTCTTTTGAATACCTATAAAATTATAGCGATAGCGGATCTCAAAAGGGCCAGTTCAGAGCTCATCTACTGCGTGCAGTGTAATTTAATTAATTCTCTCGCCCAAAATATTTAACTTAGCCACGTCAAAATTTTATTATCAATACTGACCTGCGTGCTGAATGCACGTTTAAATTAAGAGCTTCATCGGCCATAAGCAAAAGAAGCTATAAATTATTATGTAACTTGAAGTGGTGCGTTACTAGCCCAGCGGCTAGTCGGGAGAGCTGAAAAGATCAGGCGTTCCCTTAGCCGTCCGCACCGCGGCTATATATATATAAGAACGCTGCGCGAGGAAAAAAAGGCCCCAGTTCTCTCCAGACGCTGAATGACACGCCATCTGTGTCGGTAGTCGCGTCGCATCAGTGTATCTGTACAAACAGCCTCGGGTGCCGTATTAAGTTACTAGAGATACGCGGAACCATGAAAACATTATATGTGAAGTGTTAATTCTGGAATGATTTTCATTATCTAGCTTCAGTTTGCGTATTGTCGTATTTTCACGTGCCGTCGCGAGACAGACATTCTACCAAATATTTAGCGTGGCGTTTGATGAAATATTTTCATCAAATTATGGCGAGCATTTTTTTTAACATTTAATTCGGACATTTATAATTGCATCAGCGCATTAGACTCTGAACTGCTCTGTTAGTTAGGTTGTAGGGATACTTGTGTTTTTTATCAGTGAATTTCAGAATATACTCAACTATTTTGGAAAACCGTTTTTGATTAGAAATCCCGGACAATCTCCTAATTCTTCAGAGCTATAAGTTGCAGCTATAATTGTATCTCAAATGAAGTGGGCACTAGGATCTCTATTACTGGTTCCATGTTTTATTAAATCACTTTCTGGGTGCCAAAAAGTAAATAGAGAGCCAGTGTTGAGAACGGCGAAAGACAGCATTAACAACATTCTAAAAGCCAGAAACTGATTCAACACGCAAGCATATATACAGCAAACAGCAATTAGATTATTTTTACAAACTTATCCGCCGCCCCACATATGGTGCATCGGCCGGGAAATCGACTAAGTGAAAGTGATTTTTAACTATTCGGATTCGCGAGTGGAATGCGACACGCAGCTGAGTAATAGAACAGTGAAAGTGTTACGTGTGCATGTGAACGACGCAATTGGATTAACAACACATCTGGATTGACGGAGTCTAGCGGTGCTGCCGGCATCGCGAGAAGCCAGTCTCGCCGCACCGCAGTCGTCCGCTGGAGCAGCCGGCGCAGAGCCTGCAATTGCGGGCCACGCAAACACACAACAGCCGTCGGAGAGCCGTCTGCAGTTCAACGTGCCACGTCGCATCAGGAATCCTGGTACGCCGCGCCGGCAACGCCATACGTCGTGCAGAAGGAACTAAGTTAAGTGAAAAACTGTTAAAAATTTTACTAACCTGCACTAAAAGACTGTCGGCGATGGAACCGCCAAAAGAAACTGAGTTGAAACTTAAATTAGAACCTATGTCTGTTGAGGGAACTGTAAATTCAGACAACGTTTCAAGTATAAACATGCATGAAAGTAGTAATGTTAAAGTGAAAAATGAAGTATTGTCTCCTGACAATAGTGTGCGAAGGGGCAATGATTCAATAATAGAGACCCCTGTAGTAAAGCGGAAAGTAGAAATGGTAAATTTATTGGATGATAGTTTCTCTGTGTTGTGTTATGGTTTTAATGGCAGTCCACACATGGGATGGTAATTCCCCAGTCTACCTGTTGCTAACCTGTTAGTAATGGTGACACAGAATGTTGCAGAGAGTCCATTACTTGTCCTCAGAAGGCAGGCGTTCATGTAAAGGTGTTGTGATGTGCTAGGTGATCAATACGGAGATCCTCCCTTGTGACAATCAGACGTGGTAGACCAGAACCTTGACAATGGGTATGTCTGCTCTCACATTCCCATGCAGTTCGACTTTGGGCCACTGTTACATCTGATTTCCCTAGAAGAATGGATATTGCACGTTTGAATCAGTCAGCGAAATAGAACCCACAAACTTTGTGAGCTTCTGATAACGCTTTCACACGCGAGTACTCCGCACCTCCGTGTCCTTCACTGTCATCACTCAACATCTTTGCGCTGTTGACACCCCTTATCTACCCTGCCACGTCTGGTAAGAACACTAAACACGATCACCAGTAATGCACTTCGGCATTGATTCTAGCTGGCACAAAGAACTGCAACTCTAGTCATTTACATACTATGCATATCCACTGTTGGTTGTGTTCCTGAACACAGTTACAATGGCATACTACCATGTCTTCTCAGTGCTTCAGTTTTTTTATCAGACAGTGTAATTACTAAATGAAGACAAGAATTTATGGATGAGATAAAAATACTGAAGTTAGAAGGTATTATGTTTTCTGTTGTAGTCCAGACACTGGACTGCCCATTGACCAGAAAACATTGTGCATTGCAAAAACAAAAGAAAACGCTCAATGAAATACATCATACTTTGTCAAAAAGAAACAGATGAACTTCCCAACGTGCGATTAGTTCAGCTGTTATTATGCGATCTTCCTTGTAACAAGTATTAAATATTTGAAATACGTTTTACTAGCCACAATGTAAAATAGAAAAATAACTAGTTACACGTGAAAAATGTTAGAATGTTACTCTTCCTTACGTCATAATGAGGGCAGACACGAAGACTAAATGTCGAGTCTCACAATTTAAGCGATAAAATGTTACTTTTTTCATTGTAATGAGTGGGTGCAAACATGTAATAACAAAGCAAAGGTACAGCTTTTCTTTCTTTTCATTGCTCCTGCCCTCGTAGACTAAATTCTCTAACACGATCAGATTCGTTGCCATCGCCCTTTGAAAACATCGCGAAGAGAGTAAATGTATGTGAAAACAGTCATACATAGATCTGCAACAAATGACTGATAGAAATGCGGCTCAAAATTGTCTATTTACATAAAAATAAATAGTTTCTTTTGCTTCCAGAGCTAAGCTGGATAATCTTAGTTATTTCCGTTCCGAAGCGTTTCAGAGCAGCATCATATGTTACATACACTAAGAAAATTATTAAACACAACGATTATTGTAATTTATTCGCACTTAAAACAAGAAGAAACAACACGTCGAACACGTGTACAATAAAAATGGTTCAAATGGCTCTGAGTATTATGGGACTTAACGTCTGAGGTCATCAGTCCCCTAGAACTTAGAACTACTTACACCTAACTAACCTAAGGACATCACACACAACCATGCCCGAGGCAGGATTCGAATCTGCGACCGTAGCGGTCGCGCGGCTCCAGACTGTAGCGCCTAGAACCGCTCGGGCACCCAGGCCGGCCGTGTACAATATTCTAGTACACTACATAGTACATATTGGTACCTGTACATACTTGTAGATGTTCACTATTAGATTGGTGTGCATCTATGAAAGGGTTGGTGAGATGATGCATAAGAGACAGGGGCCATTTTGCTCCATCCAGTAGCGTCTTTCTGCTGCGTCTGTAGCGAAAGCTTCTGGGTGCACGTAGAACAGTTAACGTTGATGTTCATATTAGCTTAGGTATAGTAATGGTACCTACTCATTACAATGTTTATTGCGGGTGGTGTAAAACAAACATGACAACAGGTGACAGCGATAGTTGTTTTAGTAGATAAATTTTTCCAGAGGGAGTCAGAAGCAGAAACAGTGACCCAATCTGGCACACACCCCAGCGTTGCCAGTTTGGAAGTTTGTCAGTGGCTGGACCGAGTGGGACAGAGTGCACACTGGCAACGCTGCAAATTATTCAGCGTCTCTCTGACTGCGCAGGACAAATGAAGAACCAGCCTACTTACCTGCACATCGCACACCTCTTCAACACAGCGCCTCCTCCCTTACTTATCACAGCTCACTCATTGCATTGCCAGAGCACAGCTGAGGTGGCCAACCGGGACTCTACAGACCACGTGCCTGAATATAGTCACTACGCGAGATGTGTCTAAACTGTTTCGTACAACAACATGCTTTTCAGTTCTGAATCTCATATTTTATACAATTATGTGATATGACTCTGTGTGGGAAATAGTGCTTAAATGTGCTCCAAATGGGAAGCGGATGGTTTGTCTAATACATGCAAGAAAATGGCAGACGAGTGCCTTACTTGGTGACGACGATCTGGTCCTCGACCTCTGCGGTGCCCAGCCTGCGGTAGACGGAGAAGAGCATCCTGTCGCCATGGCAGGCAGACCCACGGCTGTCGATCAGTATGACGACGTACCGCCTGGTGGTCGTGAAGTAGCTGGGGAGATCCACATCGAAGGAGTCGTCTACTTGCTGGTGGCCTGGACCGGCGTACCTGTGGACGTATACAACGTTTCCTTGGTCTGCGATGTTCTAGCCTTCAGAACACTATGGTCGGTTTCCTGTCCACTCCCACTGTTAAAGCGCAAGCCACCGAACGAGGTGGCGCAGTGGCTAGCACACTGGACTCGCATTCGGGAGGATTCCCTAAATCACTCCAGGCAAATGCCAGGATGGTTCCTTTGAAAGGGCACGGCCGACTTCCTTCTCCGTCCTTCCCTAATCCGATGAGACCGATGACCTCGCTGTTTGGTCTCTTCCCCCAAACCAACCAACCAACCAAAGCGCAAGCCGCAAACAGAGTAATAGTTATCGTAAGATGTGCACCGAATGTATGAAAACAGAGAAAACCAGACAGTCCAGAAACAAGGCAGGGTCACTGCATCACTAGCGATATGACACGATAACAAGCACTTCAGACAGCACAACACACGTGATTTCTGGCTGCCGAGGTAGCCCAGATCAGAGTGAGAGGCGCCGGCCGTATGACACGCCGGTTCCGCTTCCTGTGGCCGGCAGTGGCGGCAGTCATAGTAGCGAGGAGAAGCATCACTGAGACGTTACCAGTACATGCTCTAGGCGGGAATACCGAAGTTAGCTAGTCATGTAAATGTAATTCTGAGCGAAAATGACATGGCTTTTGTACATTATAACTATACATTAAATACACTGAAGCGCCAAAGAAACTAGAATACCCATGCGTATTCAAATACAGAGATAAGCAAGCAGGTATAATACGGCGCTGCGGTCGGCAACGCCTATATAAGACAACAAGTGTCTGGCGCAGATGTTTGATCGGTTACTGCTCCTACAATGGCAGGTTATCAAGGTTTAAGTGGTGTTATGATCGCCGCAAGAGCGATGGGACACAGCATCTCCGAGGTAGCGATGAAGTGGAGATTTTTCCATACGACCGTTTCACGAGTGTACCGTGAATATCAAGGAACCGGTAAAACATCAAATCTCCGACATTTCTGCGGCGGGAAAAAAATCCTGCACGAACGGGATCAATGACGACTGAAGAGAATCGTTCAGCATGACACAAAACTGTAACCCTTCCGGAAATTGCTGCAGATTTCAATACTGGACCATCAACAAGTGTCAGCGTACGAACCACTCAACGAAACATCATCGATATGGGCTTTCGGAGACGAAGGCCCACTCGTGTACCCTTGGTGACTGCACAACACATAGCTTTACGCCTCGCCTGGGCCCATCAACACCGACATTGGGCTGTTGATGACTGGGAACATTTGTCTGGTCGGACGAGTCTCGTTTCAAATTGTATCGAGCGGATGGACGAGTACGGGTATGGAGATAACCTCATGAATCCATAGAGCCTGCTTGAAACCAGGGGACTGTTCAAGCTGGTGGAGGCTCTCTAATGGTGTGAGGTGTGTACTGTTGGATTGATATGGGACCCATGATACGTCGAGATACAACTCTGACAGGTGACACGTACGTAAGCATCCTGTCTGATTACCTGCACCCATTCATATCCATTGTGCATTCCGACGGACTTGCGCAATTTCAGCAGGAGAATGCGACACTCCACACGTGCAGAATTGCTACAGAGTGACTCCAGGAACTTTCTTCTGAATTTAAACACTTCCCCTGGCGACTTCTGTGTGCTCGTGGGGGTCCCATACAATATTAGGCAAGTAAAGCAGTTTCTTTGGTGTTATGTTAACCTGGGACCCAGAAACGACGGAGAGGCTCCGTCCCTGCCGCAGCCGCAGTCGTCCGCAACCCCATGACGACTACCGCAGTCCACTTCACCCCTCCGCCGGCCCACACCGAACCCAGGGTTATATGGCGGTTCGGCCCCCGGTGGACCCCCCCCCCCCCCCCCCCGGAACGTCTCACACCAGACGAGTGTAACCCATATGTTTGCGTGGTAGAGTAATAGTGGTGTACGTTTACGTGGAGAATTTGTTTGCGCAACAATCGCCGACATAGTGTAGCTGAGGCGGAATAAGGGGAACCAACCCGCATTTGCCGAGGCAGATGGAAAACCGCCTAAAAACCATCCACAGACTGGCCGGCTCAACGGACCTCGACACAAATCCTCCGGGCGGATTCGTGCCGGGGACCAGGCGCTCCTTCCCGCCCGGAAAGCCGTGCGTTAGACCGCACTGCCAACCGGGCTGGCTGCTCTTCAGTGTAGTTGACATCCACTGAAAATGAAACAAAATTGATTTTCACAAGCGCCCCCCCCCCTCTAACATTTAACCATATAATATACGACAGGTGTTCAATAAGTAACACATTTTTTCTGGTCCAGTTTCAGTAGAAAAAATGTAATTTGTTGTGGGACGTTGTGGAATATTCCTCCTTCAGTCCCTACAGTTTCATGAAGTTCCGGTAGGTGTCAGTGCTATACGTAGCCTTCGAAATGGCGTCTTTAATGGACGTTCGTTCCAAGCAGTCACTGCATTTCTTTTGGCAGAAAACCATAGTATTGCAGATATTCGTAGGCGCTTAGAGAATGTCTACGGAGACCTGGCAATGAACAAAAGCACATGAATCGTTGGGAGAGGCGTCTGTCACCATCGCAAGAAGGTCGCGCAAACCTGTCCTATCTCCCACGCGCAAGCCAGTCGCAGATAGCTCACACACCTGCAATACTGGAACGTGCGGACACTCTCATTCGACATGACCGACGAATCACAAACACATCGCTACACAACCCGACGTCACTGTTGATAATGTTGACACACTCATCCACCATTTGGGGTCCTCAAAGTCGTCTAGTGTCTTCGCAGTCTAAGACCATAAAGAGCAACGACGGACCATCTGTGTGGAGATGCATGCGCGTTACGAGTATAAGCGTGACAATTTCTGTCGAACTTCTTCACAGGTTGTGAAACAGGTTTTCATGACTTCGAACCGGAAACAAAACGGCGATCCATGAAATGGTGCCACAGCACCTATTCTCCGAAGAACAAACTGATAGCTGCATCTCTTCCGGTACAGCCATGGCGTCGGTCTTCTGAGACTCTGAAGGGGTTATTCTCTTTGATGTCGTCTCTCATGGTGCAACGATAAACTCCAAAGTGTATTGGCCATACTCTCAGGAAACTGAAGAAGAGACTTCAGCGTGTTCGTGGTCACCGAAATGCAGACGAACTTTACCCTCTCCACGACAACGCAACGCCTCACACAAGTCTGCCAACCCGAGAGCAGCCCACAAAACTTCATTGGACTGTTCTCCCTCATCCACCCTATAGCCCGTATCTCGCATCTTCCGACTTCCATCTGGTTGGCCTGATGAAGGATGCCTTCCGCGGGAAGGTTGTTGACGTAGGAAGACTTTCGCTCCGATGTCGACCAGCAGAGTGGTACCACGTGGGCATACAGGCTCCCCCAGTGAAGTGGCGGAAGGCCGCCTCATTGCACGGAGATTACGTCGACAATCATGCCAAAAGAGTGGCGAATAAAGTGGTGTATTAGAATCCTGAGTAAGGTCAACATGCTTTCAGAAAACAAATGTGTTGGATTACTTACTGACTGCCCCTCATGCTGTAGAACCCTCCAACAAGAAACTGTACCCAATGCGTCGAGAAATGAACAGGTCAGTTATATCTACATAAAACTGACATTCATTGTTACTGACATCTGTCTGTTGCAGAACTTACTTTGATCTCGAACGAATGTAGTTTCTGGAACAGACTGGAGTCCTCCTTGCCAACCAACAAGGATTCTAAAGACATCTATTACGTTAAACTTAACACGCGCTCTTGTTGCATGACTTTTGGAATGCCGCGGATCAAGGCAGTCAAGTGGATGCAGTATTTATAGACCATAAACCACTTGATAAAGAACAATATCAACATTTATTAACAAAATTACGGCCACGTGGGCTATGACACGAAATTTGCGGCTAGATTGGAGATCTGTTGGCAGGGAGGACCTTATGTTGGATGGAGAGTCGTCGACATAAGGAGAAGTTACTTGAGCCTTGCCCTAAGGAAGTGTGTTGTTACAATATTAATACTAACGGCAGACTTCTTTCAGAGGATGCTGCTGTTATCTAAAACGAAGTATTGTCTGAAAAAAAACTGAGCAATGTCTATTAAAATCTTGATAAGGTATCAAAGTGGTGGAAAGACTGGCAACTTGCTTTAAATATCGAGAAATGAAAAACTGTACACTAGAGGAAACTCAAAAACATAGTATCCGATGACTAAAACATCACTCAATCACAGCTCGAATGAATCACGCTTTCAAATACCAGGGTACAGCAGTTTTCAGAACTATGAAAGGAAATGAGTTGAAGGAAAAGCAGGAGACAGATTTCATTTCATTAGTAGGATACTGGAAAAGTCAACGAAGGAGGCTGCTTACAAGACTCGCGTGCTGCCCATCCCAGAATACCGCTCAAGCGTGTGGAACTCAACACTAAACAAGAATAAGAAGAGATACTGAATGTATACAAAGAAAGGCAGGACAACTTGTGACAGTATTGTTCACCCATGGGGGCGCTTCAGGAGAATGCTGAAAACCTGACGTAACGTGTGCTAGAAGACAGAAGTTATCTACCTTGTGAAAGTTTCCCCTTACAAAGGTTCAAGGTCCCCCCCCCCTCCCTCCCCATTCCTACCCGATTCATAAGAGAATCGAACTCCCATGTATTGTATAAAACACGTCAAACGTCTGATTAGTTAACAAAGGAGTTAATGCGCTAAATACTTGACGTTTAGCACCTAGAAACCAGCAGTTGAAGACGCAAAACACTGATTATGTAGGTTTTATTAGTTTCTGTTTATTGACACATAGCCAAATAAAATGTCAAATATAATTTTGAAATTATGTTTAAAATTTGTTGGAAACCGCTATGTGCTCTCAGTATCATACATGGGATGACTATAGTTTTCAGGCATTTTAGTGTTTATGACATCAAATCTCCTGAACCGTTAATTTCGCATACAGGTTCGGTGGTGTATGTGGATACTGTCTGCAAAATGAGTCGCACATAGAGATAGAAGTAAAAACGTAATAAATTAAAACGCCATGACTGATGCTGAAGTTCACTGAGTGACAAGTGAAAATTCAGTAAGCGTAAATTTTTATTCCTTTCAATATTTTGTGTGTTTGTGGTGGTGAGCGGGGAATATGCGAGGTGTCTAAGAGAAAAAGTTTCGAAAACGTTCCGAAATACGTTTAAAGTTTGTTGCAATTCTCTAAGTGCTCTCAGTCTCAAACACTGAATGAATATAGTGTGGGTAATTTGCGCGCCATAGGTTACACTGGCTCAATAAAAATACAGTTTCTAACATTAATACTCGACTTGCGTGTTAAGCCTTTGATGTAAGATTATGGCTCCATTACGACAGGCTTTTAAACTCGATGAATAATTATACTACAAAATTAAAATCCAATTTTTTTGCCCCTGGAAGCCATTAATAGCCAACCTGCAGCCGAGATCGGGCGACCATCATAATACAAATAAGACATGAATCACTCCCTTAGGAACCGCAAATTCAAGGTTAGACTAGGTACAGGGCGCATAGTGGGATTTAAGCAAATACTCGGCCATACTCCCTATGCGAATGGAATTAGAAGGGATCCCAAAACATGGCGTACTAAAAGTAGGAAATTGAATACGCTTGCACCCATAACACTAGTGTAATCCTAGCATTCCAATGAATTTCTCAAATTCTATATTTCATTAATTATTTTACTAGATTGAGTGATTACTACATGGTCCATAGAAATTAAGACACCAGGCTCTCATTATGGGGAGCAGGGTTTAAATTTCTGTTTGGTTGTCCAATTTTATGCTTGGGCATTATTTGCCTAAACTGGTGAAGGAAAATTCTGGAACGTTTCTTCTGAAAGGTAACAGCTGATATCGTTCCTGTGCTATCACTGATAAATACCACCACCACAACTGTCTTGTAGCTGGCAACGGTTACGCACGTTTCCAACAGACATTGATAGCGGTCGTGAAGGGACCCAGCGAAACCAATGATGCACGCCCACTGAGCCACACGTTCAGTAGGGACTACTTTTCTAAAGTTTATTCTGTTTCTCCACTGTGTGGAACTTCAAAATGACATTTTTCTGCTTACTTTTGTTGATATCAGGTAGGATTTTCTCTATAAATCTGAATTTTTATGTTTCACATTTTTCATGTCACTGTAGCCTCACATTATTGGCGTATAACACATTTTTTGTGAATATTTCTTCCCTATTTCATAGCTCACTGGCTACCCTCGATGTAATCGTAATGATATAATTTCAGACTTTCGATAAAAAAAGGTATCATTCCTAATGTTATTAACAACATTAAAAGATTGCATACACTATTGAAGTATTCGTTTTGTAAATTTAAACTTGTACCTATTGAACTATGCATACCATTTAGGAATCAGAGGAGTCTTAAAAAGTATTAAGTAAACAATAATTATCAATCGTTTGTGATACAATTAGTCTTATATATTTCCTATCAAAATTAGTGCTTGGAGCATGACGCGTTCTCAAACTCAGTAATCAGTTACACCA
The DNA here is from genome assembly GCF_023864345.2 of Schistocerca serialis cubense. Taxonomy (NCBI): domain Eukaryota; kingdom Metazoa; phylum Arthropoda; class Insecta; order Orthoptera; family Acrididae; genus Schistocerca; species Schistocerca serialis. Next base: position 162,165,586 of record NC_064643.1, read on the forward strand.
AAAGTAGCAATTTTTGAATTTGGCCCCCTCTTAGATAAATTTCTGTGAACGTTCATGGACATTATCACTCTTTTAAAATATGCTATTTCTTTTTGTTACAACAATGATAGCTAAGAAACTGACGGAGTAGTTTGTTCACAGTGAGCATCTAAAGCAACAAAATGTTCAATATGTAGGTGATGATTTTTCATTGTTTTAGTAATGGCCTGAGCCAACGACAGTGCCTCGAATCCCTTCATTCTACTTTCTTAAGCCACCAACTGCGGTGCAAGATTTCAGTCAGTGTGGTATTTGGCTGGTGGTGGTGTCAGTGTGGTCTTCCATCTAAACGTTAAGTTTTAGCATACCAGACAGCATACATAAATAAAGAACATAAACATCTGCACTATGTGCAGGCTAGTCCATTACAGAGATGTTATTATCGTGTAACCACTCCGCCATAGGCCGTGCACTATGAATAGGTGCTCGATCGTGTAGAAAGATACAATCCCCATCTCCAAATTGCTCTTCAACACTGAGAAGCAAGAGTGTGCTAAAAACATCAATATAGGCTTTTGCTGTGATAGTGCAACGCTAAACAACAAGGGGTGCAAGCCCCCTCCATCAAAAACACGACCACACCATAACACCACCGCTTCCGAATTTTATTGTTGGCACTACACCCGCTGACAGATGACGTTCACCGGGCATTCGTCATACCCACATCCAGCCATCGGATCGCCACATAGTGTACCGTGATTCGTCAGTCCACACGACGTTTTTCCATTGTTCAATCGTACCATGTTTACACTCCTTACACCAAGCGAGGGGTCGTTTAGCATTTACTGGCGTGATGTGTGGCTTATGAGCAGCCGCTCGACTATGAAATCCAGGTTTTTCTCACCTCCCAGCTAACTGTCACAGTACTTGCAGTGGATCCTGATACAGTTTGCGTGAATTCCTGTGCGATGGTCTGGATAGGTGTCTGCCTATTACACATTACGACCCTCTTCAGCTGTCGACGGCCTCTGTCAGTCAACAGAGGAGGTCGGCCCGTACGCTTTTGTGCTGACCGTGTCCCTTCACGTTTATCAGAAAATGCAACACCCAACTGGAGCCAAGACTTTAACCACGCGCTTGACAGACAATACATATGAATAACACACTCTATAGTGACACAACAAGCTAACATACAATGAAGCGCAACTGGCGACTGAACTACAAGGTTTATATGTGTGACAGAATTAACCCACACCATGACCTGACTGTGCCTTTTGGTTCTGTTTCAGTTACAATACAATCAGAATGCAACCCAATCTCGCCATACCTTTCCAAATGAAGCACCCCTATGTAAGCACAGCTCCATCAATGTAGGCAAAACGTGCGCCCCGTTTGTTTTCACAATTCAGATCCTTGTCTCACACACTAATGCTAGCACACATGCAGTTGTAGACACATTCAGTGGCATAAGTCACTCTTACACCTCACTTTAGAATAATCATAAGGGAAACTGTTTTCCACAATTTGTTCCTAGCTTCCAGAAGCCACGTCATCTGGATGTATGGTGGTAACACCATCTGCTGTCCAAGCCAAACAACGTCTGTGTGAGAGACAGCCACACCACATGCCGATCGTTGCTTTCCCATGGTTCAGCGCCACCTCTCCCAGTCTCTGACTCCACAGCACTGTAGTGCTCCTCCAGGGCCCACATCGTTTCGCTTACATAAACCAACTCCCAATTCCACAGCAGCATCGTCAGGTGAAAAGTGTGTCCCACTGCTTGGACAGCCACTCTGATAATACAGGCAACCATGGCTGACGTGCCATGCCAGGCCTAGTATTAAACGTGAGACTTGTCCGCCCCTGATGCTGGCTCAAGTTGGTGTGGCTGCTGCCGCATCCTATTACCAACTCTAAGTCCAGCTCCTATCGCCTGCTAACGCCCAGCCTCCAGCCATCTGCCTAAACTCCACTGCTCGGTGGCTAACTCTCAGGCAGCGATTCTGGAAGATAACAGTCCGACGACCCACCATGCACGGCCCATTACCACACTCAGCGTCTAGTCCTCCACTGCCCATGGGACTGTGAGCCAGTTTCTGGTTGTTGCATGCCTTAAAGTAGTACTTCCCACAGCCCAATCACTGTGGCACGCCGCCACAGCAAAGCTCAGCATGACGCTGCAAACGCCAATTGGGCGACATACGCACTTCCTGGTGTGATTTGAGCACCGGACGTGTGCTGGAGCGAGTTGGTGGACGGAAGGAGGGCGAGTCGGGAATTTCATTTCACAGCACACAACACCAGAAAGACTGGTTTGCTGAATTTCGTCATTCTAGTGCCTCGGTTGATGACGAATTTCGGAAAGACCAAAATCGGCTGTTGTTCCAAAAAACTTCGATGCTGTGTGCAACACAAGACAAACAGGGTGAAACTTTACAACCCACGACAAGGAACATATGAATGCCCTTCGACTCAAAAACATAAGTACGTCCAAATTTACATCACAAATCGCTCATTATAAGCACTCTCTTGGTGATATCAGTAACGAACTTTCTGTTCTAAATACTGCTGACGAAGGCTTGCAGATGGATCTCATTGAACAATTAGAGATTTACTTTCACAGTTAAATTAACCCGAAAAATAACTAATGAAGAAATTAAATCAACGCAGAACTCTCTCTTCCACAATTTTCAGGACATCCTGGTACCACATTACATTTCGCTACCGCCTTTATCCCGCATTGTGCGCATTGTCGGCAGGGTTAAGTACGGAATTGGCATGTTAAATTTTAAGGGGTGGCTGGATGCCCTTCCTGCCATCACCCCATACCCCCTCGGGAAGGAAGTAGTGTACCCCAGCTGTCTGCGTCTAGTGTACAGCGTGAAATAGTGTGAACGTGTGTCTAATGTCTGCGAGTCGTGTAACTGAGGCTCGACGTGGGGACCAGCCCGGTATTCACCTAGGAGGATGTGGAAAACCGGCTAAAAACCACATCCAGGCTGGCCGGCACACCGGCCGCCGTCGTTAATCCACCGGGCGGATTCGATCCGGGGCCGGCGCGTCTACCCGAGTCCGGGAAGAAGCCCGTTAGCGCAATAAGACATATTCATCCTCCTGCGTAAATTATATTCTCTTAGTCATTTAACAACTATGGCTGTGTGTAACTCATTACCTCTTTAGTTACATAGTAAATGACCATCTTCTGTCTGCCATTGCTTACAAATAGATTTGTTTTTGGTGCGGATCTGCATTGAGCAAAACACAGTTTTTACTTTCTTTTCATATCCAATCTGAAGTTTAGGCATGATAACTGGGGTCTTTTCTTATCTTCCTACAAAACAGGAAAAATGCTTTTTACGACTTGTACCTACATAAATTTGAATGTTTAAGACAGTATCTACATATCTGAGAAAACAAACTTTTGTATATATACCAGGTTACCACATGCTGTGGAGTTCTTGGAATTTTATGTTATTTCATGAAATTGTTTTGTTTCACCATTTGTCATCTGTAATCTTATAGAAATTAATGTAGAACAATTATTTACTTCGAAATTTTACGACTGGGCACGCTGTGGTTATGCCTACCACTAACTAATATTATGTGGAAGATTGAGTGAGTGTGTGTGTATGTGTGTGTGTGTTTGTGTGTATTTGTTTGTTTGTTTGTTTTTGGAAAGGAAATTTGAGGTGTTAATGAGTTGGTGTTGTCTGATAGTTCGTTAAGAGCAGACAACAAAGTTCCACTACAGAGAAATGCATATTCATCATTATTTGTTTTCGTTCATTTATGACCCTGCATTTGATTACTTTCTTCAGTTATTAGTTTTAGCGGGTGGCTGTTGCTGAATTTGAGAATTTTAAAGTCTTTGTTGATTTTTGTTGGGCTACAGAATGACAGCTGTTACTTTATACTGCTCTTCTGGGTTCTGTGTACCTGGTATTAAAGTTTCTGCTTGTCTGTCTTATACAAATCGATTTCAACTCCTGGCACGTCAGTTGGTAAATACCAAATGTGTTGTGATTGTCTGTGCTTCTGTTTGTTGCACATCATTTTCTCGGTAGTGACTTCTCTGCCCTGTAGGCTATTTTTAGCCCTTGCTTTTCGAATATGTTGCCTATTCTATGGACTGTTTTGTTGTTATGAGAGTATACCATTTGCTTGTTGTTATGGGTGTTTCTTCTTCATGTGTGCTTGTGTGTGTGTGTGTGTGTGTGTGTGTGTGTGTGTGTGTGTGAGTGAGTGCGAGTTTGTGTTCCGTATGTCTGCTTTTGTAAGCTAGTGATAGGTTGTTTTTGTGTGCTTGGTGTAACTTTTATTATTTTTTTTAGTTTTGTGATAAAATTTCTCTATGGTGTTTATGTCTGTCCATTCTCCATAGCTATTTTCTTGATTGTCAGAAATTAATTTTCGTTGTTGCCTTCACTGGGTGGAGTTTTGTTAAGTCTGTGTAGCGTATACTGGAAACTGCCTAGTTTGTGTGCAGTCCAACGATTAGAGCATTTGTGTATGGCTGTGTTGGTGGTGGTGACTTTCCTGAATATGTAAAACTGGTGTCCGTTGTTGTCTCTGTGTATTGTGAGGTCAAGGAAATTTAACATTTTGTCATTTTCTGTTACTATGGTGAATTTTATTGTTGGGCGAACTGTGTTTATATCACTGCGGAGTTGTTGGAAGTGACTGGATGTTTCATCTAGAACGCATATGTCATCCACATACTAATAGCCGTACACTATCCTATATTGTTTGGGTCTTACTGTTGTTTCAATTACTTTGTTTTCAATGTGACTGAGGAAGATGTTGGCTAGGAGACAACTGATCAGTAGACGAGTGAAACTGATTGCCAAACGAGAAACAGTTTTGCTATGTGATTAGTTTTAGAATGCTAGCTATTTCTTTTATGTGTGGTTTGAGAATGACTTTCTGATGTTCTAATTGTTGTTTGATGATGTTGATGGTTTGAATGGTGGAAATATTCGTGTACATTGATGTGATGTTGAATGATGTAAGTATGTCTGTTGTGGGTTTGTTGATTTCTTTGTTTTTATTTTTGTACCAGCTCTTTGGTGTTGCGTATGCTTCTGTTGTTTGTGTATACATAATGTTTCTATCAGTATGGGTATTTTTCTCCGGTTAGCTGATATGTGAGTGCGCCTCTGAAGTTTACCACTGGATGAATCGGAATGTGCTTCTTGTGGAGCTTTTGTATGCTGTTTGGTGTAGGTGCCTAGTGGTTCTTCTGTATTACCCATTTCACTTAGTTATGTGAATATGTGCGAGAAATTTTTAAGAGTGTTAGTGCATTTTTCTGGTATCTTTGTATTCGGCAACTAGCTGACTTTGTTATGTTGTTGTCTTCTACAAACTTTAAGGTTTAGTTTTTGACATGAAACACAGCCCAACAAACATCAACATAGACTTCAAAATTCTCAAATCAAATGCAGCAGCAGCCCCACTAAAACTAATAATTGAAGAAAATTATCAAGTACAAAAATATTGAAGGAAAATAAGTAATAAATGAATATACAGTTCTCTGCGATGGAATTCGATTCTCTGCCCTCAAAGAATTATCGCACACCACCAATTCATAAATATCCCACATTATCGTTTCCACAAACACACATACATGCAATCATCTACATAGTATTAATTAATAGTAGGCATAGCCATAACATGCCGAGTCGTAATATTTCGAAGTAAATAACTGTTCTACATTAAGTTCTATATGGTTACAGATGACAAATTGTGAAAGAAAACTACTGCATTAAATAACATGAGAATACAAGAAGGTAACAATGTACATAGACAAAATTTTATCTGTTTTTCATATATATGTAAATACTGTTTCAAAGACTCAAATTTACATGTGTATAAGTAGAAAAAAGTATTTTTCTGTTGTATAGAAAGATAGCAAAAGATCTACTGATAATGCTGAAACTTTAGCGAAACATGTCTGGGAAATAAAAATCAAAACTTTGTTTTCCTCAAGACGGATCCTCTCCAAAAACAAATCTACATGTCAAATATTTAACTCTCTTAGTCATTCGACAACCATGACATGCTGTAAGCCGTTCACTTTTCAATTACTTAGTAAATATTTCACTCTGTGTTTTTGTGTGTTGTGTACCCTCATATAATGTCTCTTGCAGTTAGCAAGATTCACTTAAATATATTATTGTAGTTGTAAATATTTATTCTGTAATACAGCGTATCTCAGACCAAACACCATGCTGCAGCAAAATGTTATATCTATTTTACACACATCTTTGTTTTTACATTCAATCTTTATATTCTGTGAATAAGTGTGAAACTACGTGCAGCTAAATACTGTATATATTTGTATATATATCTGGCAATGTTCTTTGTGGGAAAGGATTTGCTATGGATACAACGATGCAGTGCACTGTAAGTACCGCAAACGTAACAAAATTTCTGTTTCATAAACGTTTCATTACCGATTACTAAATTTCCGTCATTTCGCCAGCACCCTCGTCATAGCGTCCTGCTTCACTCGGTCCTCGGCATAATGTTATTGTAGCATCTCCACCTAATGATGAGCTTGCATTGACTCAAAAACTAGCTAATGGTAAAACAGATCTTACCAAAAATACAAAAACCTACTTGTTGCACATTTATACCCAGATAAATCACCAATTTGTGTGCAACGTGACTGAAGAGCATCGGCGTGTAACTCCCGGCGACGTAGATACATCCCTGAGCGTATCTAATACTAATTCTATTTTGCATCAACGCCTAGCTGTAAAAGTGACGTGTTACCGAGGGATTCCGTACAGTTTCACCAAGCCTCAAAAACAGAAACGTATTAATGGTCCAATCAAATAGTCAAAAAATTCGTCCAAGGAAAGCCAAAAATCCATGCGCAGCTTCGTAACAGTATAGGAGTATTGCATATATACGTATATGCCAGGAACTAAGGTGCAATTAAGTGTTTTGGTATCCCAGGAAGGAACGGAAGTGGTTCATTGATAAAGCGCATCCAAGAAAGAAATCGTTTGTTTCTTCAGTTACATTGGACACATCACTTTCAGTGTTGCAAACCATCAGAAAACGGTTGATACTTAATTGTATATAACTGTTTGTTTTCATAAGGGATCGACGAAATCAAACAACGGAAAGCGTTTTATCATTCTTTAGCATGAGTAGCAAGTTTGGCGAAAAGAAACATAAAAATTTATGCCTCAATGCTCGTATTCAACTGATTTATACCCTAATAAATTCTTAGTGTTCTCTTCATCGAAACAAAAAAATTCGTCGAGAACGATTTCCACCGCCTCGAAAAGCTGTATCGTGTTCTCAAAACCATCAAAGAGTATAAAATCTTCCCGGAATTGATTCGAACGTAAGTAAATATGAAAAAATTTATAAGAAAATATTTTGATAAATAACAAAACGGTATGTACCAAAATACATTACCCTATCATAAATTTATAAAAGCAAGCCAATCTTCATAATATGCAACGAAATGGGCGCAAACAGACATTTCTACGCGCCTACAAAAGTTTAAATAAGGTCAGAGTAGCATTTTTCGTTATGCCTGTTGAATAAACCCTTGCACTGCATTGACCTCGAAATGGACGGTGCGTAAAACCTACCAGCCTTCCCCCTTCCGTTGTAAATTTGTAAGGAGCGACCACAAAAGTTTCATTTTGAGGTCGTTGCTGTAGTGTCTACGCAACGCAGCGAGACTACTAGGTGGGTATACACACTACTAGCCATTAAAATTGCAACACCAAGAAGAAATGCAGATGATAAACCGGTATTCATTGGACAGATATATTATACTAGAACTGACATGTGATTACATTTTCACGCAGTTTGGGTGCATTGATCCTGAGAAATCATTACCCAGAACAACCACCTCTGGCCGTAATAACGGCCTTGATACGCCTGGGCATTGAGTCAAACAGGTCTTGGATGGCGTGTACAGGTACAGCTGCCCATGCAGCTTCAACACGATACCACAGTTCATCAAGAGTAGTGACTGGCGTATTGTGACGAGCCAGTTGCTCGGCAACCATTGACCAGACGTTTTCAATTGGTGAGAGATCTGGCGAATGTGCTGTCAGGGCAGCAGTTGAACATTTTCTGTATACGGAAAGGCCCGTACAGGACCTGCAACACGCAGTCGTGCATTATCCTCCTGAAATGTAGAGATTCGCCGGCAGCAGTGGCCGAGCGGCTCTAGGCGCTACAGTCTGGAACCGCGCGACCGCTGCGGTCGCAGGTACGAATCCTGCCTCGGGCATGGATGTGTGTCATGTCCTTAGCTTAGTTAGCTTTAAGTAGTTCTAAGTTCTAGGGGACTGATAACCTCAGAATAAGTCCCATAGTGCTCAGAGCCATTTGAACCATTTTGTAGGGTTTCGCTGGGATCAAATTAAGGGTAGAACCACGGGTCGTAACACATCTGAAATGTAACGTCCACTGTTCAAAGTGCAGTCAATGCGAACAAGAGATGACCGATGCGTGTAACCAATGGCACCCCATACCATCACGCCGGGTGATACGCCAGTATGGCGATGACGAATACACGCTTCCAATGAGCGTTCACCGTGATGTCGCCAAACACGTATGCGTTCATCATGAGGCTATAAATAGAACCTGGATTCATCCGAAAAAATGACGTTTTGCCACTCGTGCACCCAGGTTCGTCGTTGAGTACACCATCGCAGGCGCTCCTGTCTGTGATGCAGCGTCAAGGGTAACCGCAGCTATGGTCTCCGAGCTGATAGTCCATGCTGCTGCAAACGTCTTCGAACTGTTCGTGCAGGTGCTTGTTGTCTTGCAAACGTCCGGATCTGTTGACTCTGGGATCGAAACGTAGCTGCACGATCCGTTACAGCCATGCGAATAAGATGCCTGTGGTCTATACTGCTAGCGATACGAGGCCGTTGGGATCCAGCACGGCGTTCCGTATTACCCTCCTGAACCCACCGATTCCATATTCTACTAACAGTCATTGGATCTTGACCAACGCGAGCAGCAATTTCGCGATACGATAAACCGCAATCGCGATAGGCTACAATCCGACCTTTATGAAAGTCGGAAACGTGATGGTACGTATTTCTTCTCCTTACACGAGGCATCACAACAACGTTTCACCAGGCAACGCCGGTCAACTGCTGTTTGTGTATGAGAAATCGGTTGGAAACTTCCCTCATGCAAGCACGTTGTAGGTGTCGCCACCGGCGCCAACCTTGTGTGAATGCTCTGAAAAGCTAATCATCTGCATACCATAACATCCTCTTCCTGTCGGTTAAATTTCGCGTCTGTAGCACGTCATCTTCGTGGTGTAGCAATTTTACATCTGTAATGTATCTGTGACGTGACCCACATGTGGATTAAACACTTTCTGCGCACACCAGTTAACATAAACTGTTTGTTGAAAAAAATCGTTGTTGATTCAGATGCCAGACGTTGCGCATCAAACCCCAATGTAGGCGTTATGCAACTGCTCTTCAAAGTACTGAGCAGAGGTGGTTTTAGCAATACATTACAATTCAAGCAGCCGCCCTTATTGATCTTTAAATTTCGACGTTAGAGATAAGATTACGTCTCAGAAAACCAACTTCATCTTTGCATATGAATTATGTGTGAAAAACATATGCGATCATTTTCTGTTAAACCAAAAGAATTGTTACTCCTTTGTTCTTCAGCGTCGGAGATATAACGTTGAATCATTCCTGTAACTTGCATTCTGTATTAAATAATAATGCTGCTTCAGTTATTTCCTCCTTATTTTGGTAGAATAATATGAATTTTGCTTTGTGTACTTTTTTATCTGTAAATTAATTGGAAATAATTTGTCCGGTGACACGAAGATCGGGCGGCATAAGCGAGTATCGGCTTCCCATTTCAACATCTGTAAATCGAATCTGCAATCAATGTTTCAAACGAGATCCTACTGTGATTGTAATTATTATTATTATTATTAGTAGTAGTAGTAGTAGTAGTAGTGGTAGCAGTAGAATTACTAGGCAAAACTAACTCAGGGTTTTCTAATGCATAATGGTCATTAAAAACGCGTTACGAATATTTTCTGTACGAGTTATATTTTGCCTACCTCGTGCACATACACTGAAGAGCCAAAGAAACTGGTACACCTCCCTAATATCGTGTAGGGCCCCCGCGAGCACGCAGAAGTGCCGGAACACGACGTGGCATGGACTTGACTAACGTCTGAGGTAGTGCTGCAGGGAGCTGAGACCATGAATCCTGCATGGCTGTCCATAAACCCTTAAGAGTACGAGGAGGTGGAGGTCTCTTCTGAACGGCACGTTGCAAGTCATCTCAGATATGCTCGATAATGTTCATGTGTGGGGAGTCTGGCAGCCAGCGGAAGTATTTAAACTCAGAAGAGTGTTCCTGGAGCCACTCTGTAGCAATTCCGTCGGAATGCGCAATGGGTATGAATGGATGCAGGTGATCAGACAGGATGCTTATGTATATGTCACTTGTCAGAGTCGTATCTAGACGTATCAGGGGCCCTATATCGCTTCAACTGCACACGCCCAACAGCATTACAGAGCCTCCACCAGCTTGAACAGTCCCCTGCTGACATGCAGTCTCCATGGATTCATGAAGTTGCCTCCATACCCGTACATGTTCATCCGCTCGATAGAATTTGAAACGAGACTCGTCCGACCAGACAACATATCTCCAGTCATCAACAGTCCAATGTCGGTGTTGACGGGCCCAGGTGAGGCGTAAAGCTTTGTGTCGTGCAACTATAAAGGGTACACGAGTGGGCCTTCGGCTCCAAAAGCCCAAATCGATGATGTTTCGTTGAATGGTTCACACGCTGACACTTGTTGATGGGTCAGCAGCAATCTGCGGAAGAGTTGCACTTCTGTCACGCTGAACGGTTCTCTTCAGTCATCGTTGGTCCCGTTCTTGCAGGATCTTTTTCCGGCCGCAGCAATGTCACAGATATCATTTTTTACCGCATTCCTGATATTCACGGTACACGCGTGAAATGGTCGTACGGGAAAATCCCCACTTCATCGATACCTCGGCGATGCTGTGTCCCATCGCTCTTGCGCTGACTTTAACACCACGTTCAGACTTACCTAAATCTTGATAACCTGCCGTTGTAACAGCATAACCGATTTAACAATTTAATGAACGTATTTATTTTAGTCTTCCTCATGCCACTATACTTACACATTTTTTACTGGTTATTAGTTTTTACAGAGGAATTAGTCTGTGGAATAGAAGGGGTTGTCTATTGGAAATGATTTTTCAGTGGAATAGAAGGGGTTGTCTATTGGAAATGATTTTAAGTTAGATTTGAAACTTGCTTTGCTACCTGTCAGACATTATATGAAATGAGGCAAGTGAACAAATTTTTTGATGCTACTGTTGAACTCCTTTCTTAGTCACAGACAGCTTTAACAAAGGGTAATAAAGATAATTTTTCCCTCTAGTGTTATACGTATGGATATCACTGTTCTTCTTAAATTGTTGTGGATCATTTATTACGAATGTCATTAGCGAATATGTGCATTGTGACGGGCCTTGAACAGGTAGCTCTCGTATATGACGTCCGTGTGCGAGTACCATACATGATTCTTACTGCTCGTCTTTGTGCAAACAATAATTTTTTTTCTAAGTGATGAATTATCCGAGAAGATTATTCCGTAAGACATTACTGAGTTAAAATTTGTCAGGAGATTAATTCGTTTGTTTCCAAGATTAGCAGTTGCACGAAGAGCCAGTATAGCTGAACTCGAACTGGAAGAAGGATATTACTGAGCTTCTCAAACAATGAAGTTTTCTTCAATATCTAGACCAAAAAATTTAGAGCAATCTCCCCTGTTTACTGACTCCTGCTCATGTGCTACATTAATTGCTGGTGTGAGCTCGTTTGTTGTACAGAATTCAATATAATCTCTCTCTCTCTCTCTCTCTCTCTCTCTCTCTCTCTCTCTCTCTCTCTCCCTCCCTCCCTCCCCCCTCCCTCTCTCTCTCACACTCTTTTTTTCACAAAATTTACAGACAGTCCATTTTCTGAGAGCCACTTAATAATTCTTTGGCGTTATCCCGCTTTTATCTGCCTAAAGAAGAGTCGGTATTCGTTACGCCGACCGGCTATTTTGTCCACATTTTTCTGCATTTCCTTACGGTAGTCCAACAACGACCATACTAAAAATCAGCCAACATTCTGATACTGCTGATCATACCCGATAAATTGTTTCTGTATATCGGAACGTTAGAGTGCCAGCGCGCGTGCACGTGACAAACGGTAGATTGTAAGAAAATGAAACTCCTACAGCCGGTCTTAAGATGTCGTTCATTGTGTAGCTACCAGTCTCGCTGCTTCAATGCGCCATCTTCAGAGGCCTTAGTTGATGGCAGAGGGGTTATCACGATCCATATTTATGATGCAACAGTGGCCAACAACTGGATTACGCAGACTGTAACTGTGATGTCGTCTCTCCAACCATCAACTCCTAAAGCTGAATCGCCGAAACGTATCTTCACAATAAATAACAACATAAGGAGGGCTACAGGTGTTTCATTTGCTTACAATAGTTAACAGTGCAACGGACTTGCCGCAGTGGGTACAGAGGTTCCCGTGAAATCACTGAAGTTAAGCGCTGTCGGACGTGGTCGGCACTTGGATGGGTGACCATCCAGACCGCCATGCGCTTTTGCAATTTTTCGGGGTGCACTCAGCCTCGTGATGCCAATTGAGGAGCTTCTCGACCGAATAGTAGAGGCTTCGTGCAAGAATACCATCATAACGACCGGGAGAGCAGTGTGCTGATCCCCACGCCCCTCCTATCCGCATCCTTCTCTGAGGATGACACGGCGGTCGGATGGTCCCGGTAGGCCACTCGTGACCTGAAGACGGAATGTGCAGTAGTGAACGGTCGTAGTCTTCCAGACCTCCAGCCACAAGGATGGACATACAAACATAGGGCAGAGTAGCTTGGCCCCTGCTGAAACTCACACGTAGAGCAGGGCGGGCCTCCTCTCGTCGCCCTCGGGGTCGAGGTCTGGCGGCAGCAGCAGCCGCACCTGGGCGCGCAGGCCGCCCTCCAGCTCCACCCAGTCGTCCAGCCGCTGGGGCAGCAGCTTGTGGGACAGCATCTTACGCAGCGCGGTGTTGCTGTGCTCCCGTCGCGAGATGCCTGTCACACACAGACGTAAACTAAATTCCTTTATTATACGGTTGGTTTTCAGCTTGCGACACACGACTTCTTGGTCGTTAGCACCGATATTGTCTTTCTGTCATGCGAGGATGGTTAAATACATAGAGGTGACAAAAGTCATGCGATACCTCCTAATATACTGTCAGATCTCCTTTTTCCCGCCGTAGTACAGCGACTCTACGTGGCACAGACTCATACAAGTCCCCTACAGAAATACGTAACCATTCTGCCTCTGTACCCCTCCATAATCGCGAAAGTGGGGTGCGACGTGTAGACAACCTCCAAGATGGTGCATCCCGGGCAACGGACTACGACAGAAGGACGGCAGAAAGTCTACAGAAATGGCGGCCGAACTAGATCATTGATCTCTCACGGCCACACACAGCGACAAAACAAGAAAAAGAAGAATGCTATCACCGAGAAAGGCTCTTCTGAGAGCCAACAGACTAAAGATATTGGACCCATCGTCCACGTTCTGCAAATTAATGAAGAAGGCCTGACAAGGGATAAATGTGACTACATGTCATAAAATCGACATCGTAGCACTCCAAGAAACTCATCAAGTGCAGGAGCGCATAACAGGATGCACCATTCCAGGCTACAGGATGGTCGTAGCACTGCCAACGCACATTCATGGATCCGCTCTGTATCTTGGTGACAACATTGCTGGGTACAAAGAAGTGATATGCAAAGAAATTAATGACATAGAAATAATTGCTATTGAACTAAATGGAATGACCATAGCAGCCGTTTACAAGCCCCCACAACGTAAATGGCCAACACCAGCTTTACCAGTACTGCCCAACCCCTGCGTGTATGTGGGGGATTTTAATAGCCGTCACACTCTCTGGGGGGTATGGCAACGTCGACGAAACCGGAGAAACTCTGTCTGAGTGGATTGAAGCACAAGACATGTAGTGATATATGATGCCAAGGAACCTAAGACATTCCAATCAGCCAGATGGGAAACAGATACCAATCCTGATCCCTGCATTGTGTTCACTGCTCAGAATAGAGTCCCACTATACCATACAGAAAGAGTCCTGAAACACTTTCCAAAGAGCCAACATCGTCCCACCATACTTAACATAGGCCTCCAAATCCCAGTAGCAAAATCTATCAATAAACCGCGATGGAACTTTAAGAAAGCTAATTGGGCAAAATATGCTCAAGACGTTGATCAAAATTTGCGCTGGATTAGCCCAAAGCAAGAAAACTATAAACGATTCACTGGAGTCGTCATCGCTGCAGCCAAAATGAATATACCACGCGGAGTTAGACAACAGTATATTCCTTGCTGGAACAATAATATTAACAAACTTTAAGATAAATACCAAGAAACAGGAAACCCTGAAATCGGTGGACAAATATTAGAGGGACTAAACACACACAGAAAACACAAGTGACAAGAACTCACGTCCCAGCTGAATTTTACACATTCCAGCAGAAAAGCCTGGTCATTATTCAGGAAACGTGGTAACTCCTCTTCAGCACGCCAACAGGAACCTAAAATAAAACCGTCGGAGATGGCATTGCACATAAAGGCACGTGCTGAGAAAACCCTTCTTGATCCAACAACTGAAGCAGAAACTAAAGAATAACTACAAGAACTTGATAAAACTCTGAATGACGATACATCGCTTTCGTCACCATTTTGTGAAGAGGAAATCAAGGGTGCGATAAAGACCTTAAAAATACGAAAAGTGGCGGGATTGGATGGTATGTTCCCAGAATTTATAAAACACCTCGGACCTAATGGAAAAGCGTGGCTAAGAAACTTTTACACCAACATTTTAAACACTGGAATAGTCCCACCACAATTTAAAATAGCCCACACGTTAGCAATCCTGAAACCTGGAAAGCTACCAGAAGATCCAACTAGCTACCGCCCCATCGCCCTCTTGAGTGTATGCTTTAAGTTGTTGGAACGCCTAATACTTAATAGAATCCAGGACATCGTGGATGGAATAACCTATCCATATCAGGCAGGTTTCCGAAACAAGCGCAGCCGTTGCGAACAAGTTTTAGTCGTAACATCATATATAGAAAGCGAATTCCAGAACAGAATGAAGTGAAGTGTAGCTTTTGTTGATCTGTCGTCGGCATACGACATTGTGTGGCTCCAGGGTCTTATGCTTAAGTTCAAGAGACACACACCTAGTTTAAAACTGGCAACCTTAATGAACAACATGATGACGAACAGGCCTTTCAAAGTGAACATCGGCCACAACACCAGCAGATCGTATAAAATAAAAAATGGCGTTCCTCAAGGATCTGTGTTGTCTCCAACCCTTATTAATTTGTATATTAGCGACTTGCCAAACACAGTCAGCAGGAAATTTTGCTACGTCGATGATTTGCCACTAGTTGTACAAACTAAAACACTTGGGGAAGGAGCGAACGTACTCTCAGAAGATGTGGAGTCCTTGAATTCCTATTATAAAAAATGTCGACTCTGCCCTAATCCAACCAAGACTGAGGTGTGTGCTTTCCACTTGAACAATAAAATGGCCCACCAGGAACTGAATGTGAACTTCTGTGAACAGAGTCAAACACAACTTCAACCCCAAATACCTTGGCATAACACTAGACCGCTCCCTGACTCACAAAAAACATGTAGAAAACGTAAGCCATCCTGAGAAAATTGGCTGGCTCGACTTGGGGAGCTCAAGCATCCACCTTACGTACTGCCGCAATAGCCCTGGTATATCCTGTTGCCGAATATTGCTCTGCTGTCTGGCATTCGAGCACTCATACTAAGAAAATCGACGTCCAGTTGAACGAGTGTATGAGGATAATAACGGATACTACTACATCCACCCCAGTCCCTTGGCTGCATACTCCAAGCAATATCCCACCTCCACTATTGAGAAGGCAAGAAGCAGCAGCAAGAGAGTGGTCAAAAATTCATGACTCACATTACCCACAGAATCTACCAATTCATGATGTTTTGAACGAAATACCATCGACCCGCTTGAAGTCACGGAAGCTTATATGGATTAATACACAATAACATCAACCTGACATCAAGGAGCAATGGCGGCACTTTTGGAATGATTCTGGAATTAATAAACAAGGTATCCAAGATCCTACTCTGGAATTACCGGGATTCGACCTGAAGAGATGTTCCTGGCCTAAATTAAACCGTATCAGAACGGGCCATGCAAGATGCAATGCATATAAGTACAAGTGGGGTCTATGCGACTCAACAGCCTGTGACTGTGGAGCACCAGAACAGAACGTCCGCCATATTATTGAGGAATGCCCCTTAAGAAGATACGCCGGATCTGTCTCTGAGGTTATATATGTGAAACCCTCTGCTTTGGACTGGCTGTGCAATCTAGATATTGAGCTTTAAATATATGAATGAGTTTCTAGGCAGGCTTGCCAAGCTTTTAACGTGTAGATATTTTGTCTTGAGTGCTTGTACTTTATCCTTTTGTGCTACTGCTTGCTTTTTACACATGTACTATTTACGCATTGTTTTGTTTTTACATTTCGTTTACATATTGTTGTACTTATATAAAATATTGTCGCTGTATTGCCATACGCAAAATAAAATAAATAAAGTCGCAAAAGTGTTGCCGGAGCAAGATTTTGTGCACGAACTGACCTCTCGATTGTGTCCCATAAATGTTCGATGGCAGTCATGTCGGGCGAACTGGATGCCCAAGCCGTCCGCTCTAACTGTCCCGAATGTGCTCCAAACCAGTCACTGTGGCCCAGTGACATGGTGCATAGTCATCCATAAAAATTCCGCCGTTGAATGGCTGTAAATGGTCTCCAAGTAGCCGCACACAACCATTCCCAGGCCATGATAGGTTCAGTTGGACCAGAGGACCCAGTCCAAAGGTCACACTATTATGGAGCCACCACCAGCTTGCACAGTGCCTTGTTGAAAACGTGGCTCCATGGTTTCGCGGGGTCTGCGCTACACTCGAACCCTGCCATCAGCTCTTACCAACTGAAATCGGGACTTATCTGAGCAGGCCACGGTTTAGGGCCCAACCGATACGGTCACGAGCCCAGGAGAGGCATTACAAACGATGTCGTGCTGTTAGCAAAGGCACACGCCTCTCTCGTCTGCTCCCATAGCCCACTAACGCCAAATTTCGCTCTTCTAACGGATACGTTTGTCGTACGTCCCACTTTGATTTCTGCGGTATTACACGCAGTACTGCTTGTCTGTTATCACTAACAATTCTAAGCAAACGCAGTTGCCCTCGGTCGTTAAGTGAAGGCCATCGGCCATAGTGTTGTCCATGGGGAGATGTAGTGCTTGAAATATGGTATTCTCGGAACAGTCTTGACACGCTGGATCTCGGAATACTAAGTTCCCTAACGATTTCCGAAATGGAATGTTCCGTGCGTTTAGATGCAACTACCATTCCGCGTTCAAAGTCTGCTAATTCCTGTTATGCGGCCATAAACACGTCGTAAGCCTTTTCAAAATGTTCAAATGTGTGTGAAATCTTATGGGACTTAACTGCTAAGGTCATCAGTCCCTAAGCTTACACACTACCTCACCTAAGTTATCCTAAGGACAAACACACACACACCCATACCCGAGGGAGGACTCGAACCTCCGCCGGGACCAGCCGCACTGTCCATGACTGCAGCGCCCCAGATCGCACGGCTAATCCCTCGCGGCGAAGCCTTTTCAAATGAATCACGTGAGTACAAGTGACAACTCCGCCAAGGCAGTGACCTTTGATACCTTGAGTACGCGACATTACTGCCATCTGTGTATCTGCATATCGATATCCCATGACTGTAGTCACCTCAGTGTAATGTGACGTGGTATGAAAGAGGTAAGTACTGTTTCAAATGTAGATGCTAAGTCTTATAGGAAGGCTGTATATTGTTTAAACCTCTTACACAATAATCACAAAAAAAACAGAAATTTAAAACAAATCTCAAAGAGACATGACAGGTTTATCGTTGTGCGATATTTACTAACCTGCTGCTCTCAAGCACCTTAAAATATTCTGTTTAAACCAATAGTATGATTATGCGTGCTGTTTATTGTCTGAAGTGACGATTTTGTCGCAAGTACAGCCCGCAGGGAGCCGCTATAGCGCTCTGCTGCCAGTGGAGTTTGAAAACCGCTTTAAGTTTTTCATCTCGTAAAATGTCATCTTCAAAGAACCTGAAAAACACTTATGATATAGACTTCTGTGGTGTCCCTAAAGATATCCACAATGTTTCCTTAAAATAATGAGACCAGAGGTTATGTTACTTTTTTTTAACGGGTGGCAGTTTCTGGCCCTGAAAACTCTTTTAAACGTATCAGAT
Source organism: Schistocerca serialis cubense (assembly GCF_023864345.2). Classification (NCBI taxonomy): domain Eukaryota; kingdom Metazoa; phylum Arthropoda; class Insecta; order Orthoptera; family Acrididae; genus Schistocerca; species Schistocerca serialis. The sequence continues at coordinate 162,184,038 of NC_064643.1, forward strand.
TATAACACGAAAGCTATCGAACTCACTGGAAAAAGGTACGTCGAACTTCGGAAATACCTCGCTGGGCAATGTATCTTTCCAAAGTTTGATATCTCATTGCCTCTGCTCCTCAGTCTTGCAGGAATGCTTTTGTTTCTTTTTTATCAATTGTTAACACGTACCAGATATGAGGTTTAAAGTCCATAAGTTATCTCCTGCAAAAATCAAACAAAAATTCCGAAATTCACATATGCTACGTACAGGAGGTGGACAAAAATATCGAAACAGCAAAAACACAACGTATTACAACGCTCAGTACAGTGTATAGTAGCCACTGGCATTAAATGCAGTTTTCAGTCTTCTCGGAATGGATAAATGCAGACCCTGGATGGTTTTCAATAGAACCTCATGTCATTCTTCTCAGCACATACTTTCATCCGTGATGTGATTTAGAGGATGATGGTTTGCCGGTTTCTCTGTATGCAGTACAAATCTACTACTCTGAAACGCCAAAGAAACTGGTGTAGGCTTGAGTATTCAAATACAGAAATGTGTAAATAGACAGGATACGGCGCTGCGGTCTGCAGTGCCTATATAAGACAACAAGTGTATGGCGCAGTTCTTAGATCGGTTACTGCTGCTGCAGTGGCAGGTTATAAAGATCTGATTGAGTTTGAACGTGGTGTTACAGTCGGCGCACGGGCGATGGGACACAGCATCTACGAGGTGGCAATGAAGTAGGGATTTTCCCGTACGACCATTTCACGGGTGTACCGTTAATATCAGGAATCCAGTAAAACATCAAATCTCCGACACTGCTGCGGCCGGAAAAAGACCCTGCAAGAACGGGACCAACGATGACTGAAGAGAACCGTTCAGCGTGACAGAAATGCAACCATTCCGCAGATTGCTGCTGACCCATCAACAAGTGTCAGCGTGTGAACCATTCAACGAAACATCATCGATTTGGGCTTTCGGAGCCGAAGGCCCATTCGTGTACCCTTGATGGCTGCACAACACAAAGCTTTATGCCTCGCCTGGGCCCGTCAACACCGACATTGGACTGTAGATGACGGGAGATATGTTGGCTGGTCGAACGAGTCTCGTTTCAAATTCTATCGAGCGGATGGACGTGTACGGGTACGGAGGCAACTTCATGAATCCGTGGAGCCTGCATGTCAGCAGGTGACTGTTCAAGCTGGTGGAGGCTCTGTAATGGTGTGGGGCGTGTGTAGTTGGAGCGGTATGGGACCCCTGATACGTCTAGATACGACTCTGACAGATGACGCATACGTAAACATCCTGTCTGATCACCAGCATCCATTCATGCCCATTGCACATTCCGACGGAATTGCTACAGAGTGGCTCCAAGAACACTCTTCTGAGGTGTACCAGTTTCTTTGGCTCTTCAGTGTATTTGTTTGAGTGTAATTATCTAAGTCGAGGCTCTGTTGTTTGAGATAATTCATATTTGTGATCACTCGAATTTGTCTGTGTACATAATTGTACTTGTATTTTCAGTGTTTTTAAACACTTTGTATTTAATCTTTTATTTTATGTCTGTTGTTTTAACAGAAATTTTCGTGTATTTATTAAAACTGTGTCGTAGATTTACATTTCTAAAGACCACGGAATGAGGCATTGCTTGTAAGATCTAAAGGTGCCGCCTCGCAGGGGTAAGCTTGTCGATTTCCTTGCCCAGCTGATTGGTTCAAGCCATTGTTCCTTACCGTATGGTTTTGCTTAAATTACTGTCAGATTTTATTCTGAGCATTTATTAAGTTTTCGCGTACCTAATTTTATCCTACTAAATTACCTTCGCTATTACTATACTTTTTTATATTATGAATATGTGGTTAAGGATAAAAATTTTAAATTTGCTACATCTATATAGGCCTATATACTCCGCTAGCCACCAATAAGTAGCGTGTGACGGAGGGCACAATTCGCGCCAAAGTAATATTATCCTCCCCCCCCCCCCCCCCCCCCGTTCCACGCGCGGATCGTGCGAGGGAAAAACGACTGTCTGAACGCCTCAGTACGAGCTCTAATTTCCCTTATCTTTGGATGGTGATCATTGCGCGATTTGAAAGTTGGTGGTAACAGTACAGAGGGGTCCAAAAAAAATTATCCACTGTTTAAAAGTCCATAACTGGCAAACTAATTGACGGACTTGTCTCATCTTTGGTAGTGTAATAGTTTATAGTTCCGGCAATCGCCACACAAGCGATGTATTGCGTTGTTTTGTTTTGTTTTGTCACATGACGGTCGCCACACAGTCAGTGTTTTGTTCTTAGTTGCACCTAGTTACTCGAGTAAACATGGCTGGCGGAAGGCTTGCATTCGATGAAAGGAAGTCAGTTTTGAAGTGGTATTTTAAGTAGGAAAACATTAATGAGGTTCAACGGCAATGAGAAAATGAGTATCAAACAGAGCCACCGACACGTTTAACGATTCGTCGCATTCGAGACAAATTTGAAGCCGAAGGCTTTGTTAAAGATGTACGCAAACAATGATCTGGACGACCTGTAACAGTAACAAGTCCAGCTAACTCCCGGCGTGTGTTACAACAATTCACTCGCTCACCACAGAAGTCTGTGAGACAGTGTGCCTGTGAAACTGGAGTGAGTCGCTCAAGTGTTCGGCGAATTTTGAAGACAGCAAAGTGGAAGTGCTACATCCCACGATTGCTACACGCAATGAACGAGGATTACCCAGACCGTAGAATGGAGTACTGCGAGTGGTTTACTAATATGATGCGCAAAGATGAAGAGTTTGCAGAGACGATTGTGCGGTCTGATGAGGCACAGTTCAAACTCAATGGTACAGTAATTCGCCAGAATTGCATCTACTGGTCCACCGAAAATCCGAACGACCATGTAGACAAAGCCGTGAATTTGCCAGGAGTAAATGTGCGTTGTGGGTATTCTTACCGGGGCTTGATAGGGCCATTCTTCTTTGACGGCACAGTTAACGGTGAGGTGTACCTTCAGAAGCTTCAGACATCCATTTTACCTGCCATCCGAGACTTGTATGGAGACGGAAGAGTTTACTTTCAACAAGATGATGCCCCAGACCACTACCACAATCGTGCTAGGGCGTATCTCGACAAAAATCTACCTGGAAGATGGCCGTAGAGGTGCTGTGGAGTATCCAACACGTTCCCCAGACCTAACTCCTCTGGACTTTTACCTGTGGGGAACACTGGAGGACGTCGTTTATCGACAAAAGCTACGCACATTGGCTGAACTTAGAGAATCCATCGTACAGTCATGTGCAAATATCGAACTGAACACGTTGCAGTCAGTAGTTCGTGCTGCATTTCGGCGGCATCGTTTATGTGGATGTTAGTGGTGATCATTTCGAACACATACAGCGATATCTTTAAGTTGGACTTTCAGCTACACTTCCACAAAAATTGAGACAACTCAGTCAATTAGTTTACAAGTTATGGGCTTTTAAACAGTGGATACATTTTTAGACGCCTCTGTATATGCTCTACATCGTCGGCGAAGATTGGATTTCGGCATTTATTGAGCAGGCCCTTCCGTTTTGCGATTAGTCTATCTGCAAGTCTGCCCCACTTCAAACTTTCTATGAGATTTGTAACGCTCTCGCGATGGCTAAATGTACCAGTCACGAATCTTGCCGCTCTTCTTTGGACCTTCTAAACCTCTTGAATCTGACCCAACTGGTAAGGGTCCCATACAGACAAACAATACTCTAAGACTGGACGAACTAACGTATTGTAAGCAATTTCCTTTGTTGAAGGACTGCATTGCTTCAGGATTCTACCAACAAACAGCAATCTAGAGTTCGCATTGCCCGTTACTTGTGTAATCTGATCATTCCATTTGATATCATTTCGAATGGTCACACCCAGTTACTTGACGGATGTCACCGCTTCCAAATACTGTGCATTTATTTTGTACTCGTACATTAATGGGGATTTTCGTCTTGTTATACGCAGTGGGTTACACTTACTAATATTGAGAGAGAACTGCCAGTCATTATTTTGTGGCGGTTTAAGAGGCCTTATGCTGACCATTATTCGATATGGTGCCCATTAATATCTGCCTGACTTGTGTGGCCTGTGTTTCATCCAAGTGGCGCTTGTTGACAGCCCTAAATAGTCTTCTGAGCCACGGCCGGATTTTCAGAGGCTTGTGTCCGCGTCGACTTGATACCGTATGCAGCGCTCCGGTGTTCACCGACTGCCTTTGAGGCACGTCCGCGATCGCCTTAGTCCGCTGGTTCATACTGCCTCCTAAGAGGTTTTAATGTTCTGATTTATGGAACTTTAAATAAAGTTTTACATTTCTTGTGGAATATGCTTGTATTGCACAATTTGGTGAATTTGCGGCTAGCTGAGTCTCTCTTAAACAAAGCACTGTCTTAATTATTATGTTACATGACTGTTTCCAAACCATTTAACCATAATTACTGTTTGAGCCTAACTCGACATTGTACTTGCCTCATGTGTGGATTACCTTACTCCATTTGCTGTTTTGGTGCTTGATGGCATTTTAAGTAGATTTGATGCTGGTTTTTAGCAGTGTATTTGCCCTCCTGTGTGTTAAGCGACTCTTTGATTTTAAAAGAAAATGGTCAATTAGTTTCCCGGAATTCCTTTGAAGGTTTTCTCGCCTTTTCTTAAATTGTCTTAGTCGATCGTTGCTGTTGTACTTTGAGCAGTTTCTGTTTAGTAAGGAAAGAAGTTTTTATATTTGTTTTACTGTTTTATATTTATTCTGACACTGAGTTTTGTGGCTTGTTAAAGTAAAATCACTTGTTAAAGAGGATTATTGGTGTAAGTAACTAATTAGCTTTACCCTGTCACTCATAGGTATTTGTGGTTATAGTATCAATTTATTCATGCTGTAATATGGTGGTTAAATAAATGTAAACAATCAAACAACAAATGACGCTGCTTTTTTGGGTTCGCCCTTCCATGTTTTCCTTCTCCTACCACATTCCTCCTGTGTTTAGGGATTCCAGCAATAACCACGATTGCGTCAAGTTCCGTAATGTATGTGAGGACCGCGCAGACCAATCAACGCGCGACCGTCCACTAAAAAACTGTCGGCCTCACACAGCTTCCTTAGAGCAGGGTTGCCCAAACCATATTCCGCGGAAAGTTAAAAGTACTCCGCGAAAAAGTGTTACTAAAATGGCATTTTCTCGACATTTTGACGATACTAATTACCTTTCTAATATTCTATTATGATTTCCGTGTTATTACTTATGATTTGAAATTGAAGTATTTGCTGAATACATGTTTCTCCAATTTTTTAAAATTTTATTAACCTTCAAAGCAAACAAAATGCTTCACCAGAGTACTAGAATTCTCAAAGTGTTCGGTCAGAGAAAAAGTTCGGGAATCCCTGTTTTAGAGACCTGCGTTTACTCCACTGACGTTCGAAGCTATACAAACTGGCGGGCCTGGGACTACGACGACTGCACATTCTTCGAGTACTGAAATCAGTAGTTAACGTTTCATTTTAATACTACTGAAATCCATTAATGTACCATAAACTACAGCTGCTTCTGGCCACAATTATATTCCACCTCTTCATAAAATAATTGGCATAAAAAATGATTTTTCAAATCATATAAGCTTTTCGGAAACCACAGAATATTCAAATAAGGATAGAAGCTGAAGGAATGAATAAAATTTTGTGCTAAGGCCGGGACTTGAACCTAGGTCTCCTGCTTAGTAGGCAGATGTGTTATCCACTACACTATAACTCAGCATGCCTCCAATAAAATGTAATTCCATCTGATCTACAGCATATTAGGAAGGAAAAAAACTTATTACTTTTCCAATTTTTCACATATTACTTTTTTGTGAAAATAATATATTTTGGGTTAATGTTACACTTACCGTTGGCTAACTTGATCCCTATACTTTTCCTCCGTGATTCAATAACAATTTTCACTGCTTTAAGCAAAGAGGACTGAAATTTCATGTTAAACGAATGGTTTAGAGTGACATAATAAAACATACAAAAATAGTTTGCTTTAAAAAAATGTTAAGCAACGTAAAAAGCAAGAAATTAATGATGCATATATTTATGGAAAATGGCTCAGTAAATATTTTTCAAAGCATTGTTAACACAAGCGTTTTTGTTGAAACGTTGGGGTTCCCAAACTCACATATATTGGCATAGAAACATTGATGAAATTTTCCAAAATTGGAGATAATTCTGCGCACTTATATGTTGTCCTTCAAAGTGACTGTAAGAAGACCTTTCTTAACAAGTTATGAGGATTTTATTTTTCCAAACATTTCTTCCCACTTGTAGAATAAAATATTCTTCGCTATTGGCTGTTTGTAGGGTTTGTTTGTGGGCTCCATGCATTCTATCAGGGCAGCCTCGTCTTCTATTTGGTAACGGCTATAAAACAGTTCAATAAACTAGTTTTCGTAAAAACAATGTAGTTTTACAAATTAATATTTTCTGTGGATTTGTTCCCATATTAATATCATACTTCAAGGTCGGAAATATGATTCAGGGTTACTTAATCCCAAATCCCATGAGAAAAACAGGCTCAAGCAGTCCAATTTTGTATGTTGCGTTGACAAATTTTTAAATCAATTTGCATATATGATTTGCTGTACAAAAAACATATAACTGATTATGCATAATGTTGCAAAATGGAATTTGAAAAAAATATGTATCCTCAGAAAGTGCATAAAAGTTTGAGGCAATGAAACAATATTTCTTTCACTGTGACAAACGAACAAGAACAGAGCCTATAGTGTCGAGTATATGAAGTAACAAATCTGTCCATACTGAAGAATCTGCTGATAGCCATCGGGAAATCATAGTGCTAAGAATCTCATCAGTAACTGTTGGCTCTGGCAACAGACTGAAATTTTTTTTCGTCTTCGAGTCAACATAACCCTCAAGACTAAAGTAACCCTAGTTCATGGTACTTGTAGCAATTGCAGATCCGAGGAAATAGAATAAAATGCAGAATATGTTTCAATACAACAATGTTTCACCTGAATTATAATTTCAGGTAAGCCACAGGTAATTGGATGCCTCATTGTCTCTTGGAGGCATTTCTTTAGTGCATGATGGTTCTTTCATACACTACTGGCCATTAAAATTGCTACACCAAGAAGAAATGCAGATAATAAACGGGTATTTATTGACAAATATATTATACTAGAACTGACATGTGATCACATTTTCACGCAATTTCGGTGCATAGATCCTGAGAAATCAGTACCCAGAATAACCACCTCTGGCCGTAATAACGGCCTTGATACGCCTGGCCAATGAGTCAAACAGAGCTTGGATGGCGTGTACAGGTACAGCTACCCATGCAGCCTCAACACGACACGACAGTTCATCAAGAGTAGTGACTGGCGTATTGTGACGAGCCAGTTGCTCGGCCACCATTGACCAGAGGTTTTCAATTGGTGGGAGATCTGGAGAATGTGCTGGCCAGGGCAGCAGTCGAATATTTTCTGTATCCAGAAAGGCCCGTACAGGACCTGCAACATGCGGTCGCGCATTATCCTGTTGAAATGTAGGGTTTCGTAGGGATCGAATGAAGGGTAGAGCCACGGGTAGTTACACATCTGAAATGTAACGTCCACTGTTGAAAGTGCCGACATTGCGAACAAGAGGTGACCGAGACGTGTAACAAATGGCAACCTATACCATCACGGCGGGTGATACGCCAGTATGGTAATGACGAATACACGCTTCCAATGAGCGTTCACCGCGATGTCGCCAAACACAGATGCAACCATCATGATGCCGTAAACAGAACCTGGATTCATCCGAAAAATGACGTTTTGCCATTCGTGCACCCAGGATTGTCGTTGAGTACACCATCGCAGGCGCTGCTGTCTGTGATGCACCGTCAAGGGTAACCGCAGTCATGGTCTCCGAGCTGATAGTCCATGCTCTTGCATACGTCGTCGAACTGTCGTGCAGATGGTTGTTGTCTTGCAAACGTCCCCATCTCTCAGGGATCGAGACGTGGCTGAACAATCTATTACAGCCATGCGGATAAGATGCCTGACATTTCAACTGCTAGTGATAGGCCGTTGGGTCCAGCACGGCGTTCGGTATTACCCTCCTGAACCCACCGATTCCATATTCTGCTAACAGTCGTTAGATGTCGACCAACGCGAGCAGCAATGTCGTGATACGATAAACCGCAATCGCGATAGGCTACAACCCGACCTGTATCAAAGTCGGAAACGTGATGGTACGCATTTCTCCTCCTTACACGAGGCATCACAACAACGTTTGACCAGGCAACGCCGGTCAACTGCTGTTTGTGTAAGAGAAATCGGTTGGAAACTTTCCTCATGTCAGCACGTTGTAGGTGTCGCCACCGGCGCCAGCATTTTGTGAATGTTCTGAAAAGCTAATCATTTGCATATCATAGCATCTTCTTTCTGTCGGTTAAATTTCGCGTCTGTAGCACGTCATCTTCGTAGTGTAGCAATTTTAATGCCCAGTAGTGTAAATATGCATTTCTAATTGATTTTGTTTTGGAGTAGAAGTGAAAGTTACAAGATGAAACTGGTGTATTAACAGTATGCACGACACATTTCTTTAATGATGAAGTTGCTATGAAACTCAAATTTGGTTGGTTCAAATGGCTCTGAGCACTATGGGACTTAACATTTGTGGTCATCAGTCCCCTAGAACTCAGGACTACTTAAACCTACCTAACCTAAGGACATCACACACATCCATGCCCGAGGCAGGAGTCGAACCTGCAACCGTAGCGGTCACGCGGTTCCAGACTGAGGCGCCTAGAACCGCACGGCCACACCGGTCGGCAAACTGAAATTTCCAACTGTGTTCTCACGTCTGTTGTCGGCCGCGGAGTGTATAGTGACGAAGGGCGGGTCGGGACCACTGCACTCTATGGTGAACCAGCTGAGGTCGGCGCTGAAGGCGGCGCTGGCGCGCAGGCAGGGGTTCTTCTCTGGACTCTTGAGCCTGCAGCTGAGACAGCGGGGCTCGCCACCCTCCTCCACGGCGTACACCTGCCTTCTGGAAGGCTGACCCTCCTCTGTGGCCTGGTAGTACCTGAGGGGCACACGACGGCAATTAGGACCCCAGCAACACGTGTCCTCGACGCACCCTACACGTGCTCAACCGGATTTAAATAAAGAAATTGTAAGACTAATAAAAAACGGGAGAAAAATCCAAGTTGGACGTAGCCTTGGGATAAGCACTGGAGAAATAACCAAAAATGCTTCTGAATGGAGATCACTTGGAAGAAAACGGAAGAAAGACCACGAGCGCAGCCCGTAGACGACTTGGGAGAAATTGGGTGCGACAGAGCTGGATGGGGTAGGATGGAGGAAAATTGATGAAGTGACTAAGACCCACAACGGTTTGTTATACGTGGTGGACTGCCCCATAACTGTCAGTGTTATGTTATGCAATCTTGATTTTGTAAATGTCATACAGATGATACCATCCCCCACAACCCTGTACCTATCAGTGATCAGCTGGCTTTCATGTCTCCATGTCTCACTGATACAGAAAATCGTAGAGGGGATAGGCAAAATAATGTGAACATTGGTAGTAGCCTATCCCCTACGTTATTCAATCTGTATATTGAGCAAGCAGTAAAGGAAAAAAAAAGGAAAATTTGGAGTAGGAATTAAAATCCATGGACAAGAAATAAAAACTATGAGGTTCGCCGATGACATTGTAATTCTGTCAGAGACAGCAAAGGACCTGGAAGAGCACCTGAACGGAATGGACAGTGTCTTGATAGGAGGATATAAGATGAACATCAACAGAAGCAAAACAAGGATAATGGAATGTAGTCGAATTAAATCAGGTGATACTGCGGGAATTAGATTAGGAAATGAGACACTTAAAGTAGAAAATGAGTTTTGCTATTTGGGGAGCAAAATAACTGATGATGGTCGAAGTAGAGAGGATATAAAATATAGACTGGCAATGGCAAGGAAAGCGTTTCTGAAGAAGAGAAATTTGTTAACATCGAGTATAGATTTAAATGTCAGGTAGTCGTTTCTGAAAGTATTTGAATGGAGTATGGCCATTTATGGAAGTGAAACATGGACGATAAATAGTTTAGAAATGTGGGGCTACAGAAGAATGCTGAAGATTAGATGGGTAGATCACATAACTAATGAGGAGGTATTGAATAGAATTGGAGAGAAGAGAAATTTGTGGTGCATCTTGAGGGTAAAAATCGTAGAGGGAGACCAAGAGATGAATACACTAAACAGATTCAGAAGGATGTAGGTTGCAGTAGGTTGTGGGAGATGAAGAAGCTTGCACAGGATAGAGTAGCATGGAGAGCTGCATCAAACCAGTCTCAGGACTGAAGACCACAACAACAACAGTGGTAGTAATGGGATGGTTGTGTTTGACGGTCAACAACGCAGGTAAGGCACGTGTCGCGCTGGACAGTGCATGCTCAGTACGGACTAGGCATCAGTTCAGGTTGTTTACGAGGAGCGAACACTTCATATTTGCATATAGAGGCCAAGGTCGATGTGCAATGAAATACCTAACAGAGTTCCAAAGAGAGGGCAGATTGAGGGGACCCGATTAGCTGGAGTATCAGTAACCAAGACAGTCAACTTATGAATGTTTCGAGAGCAACTGTTTCAACAGTCATGATAACATACACAAAACATGGAAAGACATAATCGTCTAAAAGTAATAGTGGGCGCAAATCAAAACTAAATGACAGAAATCGTCGTACACTGACACAAACTGTGCCAAAACAACACAAAACTACGGCGGATAAAGTGACTGCAGAGCTCAATAGTCATCTTCGAGACCCCTTACCTACTTGTATTCTCCGTCGACAACTTCATAAAGCGAACATTGTTGGATGAATTGCTATATCAAAATCATTAATGGCAACAACGAACGCAGAGAAGCGTAGAACATGATGTCAGCAGCATAAATCCTGCACGGCTGATCAGTGGAGAGACGCCATACGGTTCGACGAGTCAACGTTTTCGTTATTTCCAACATTGGGACGGGTTTACGTCTGAAGAACCCCAAAAGAAGCCTACAGTCCTCATAGCTTGCTTCCAACGGCTAAGCTTCGAGGTGGAAGTGTGATGGTGTCGGTACCCATGTCAGGGTATTCTGGTGGTCCCATCATTACTCTAAAAGGCCGTGTCACAGCCTACGTTTACGTGAACATTTTAGGTGATCGCGCTAGGATGCCGCCGCTGCACGGCGAGTGGAGTCTGGCCTACAGCCACACTGAAAAGGCCAACGCCCTCGCCGACTCCTTCGAGAAGCAGTTTCAAGCGGCAGAACCCCAGGATGAAGAAAATGGAGAGGTAGTCCGTCGTCAACTGGCTGTCTTACTCAATGCTGAGGGTGACCCAGAGGACGAACCCACACTTTTCGCCCCCGAGGACGTGGCAAAAGTAATTAGGTCCCTCCCCACAAAAAAGGCGCCAGGACACGACAGTGTCACCAATAGCTAGTTAAAAACCTCCCACCCTCGGCGATCACACACCTCGCGAACGTCTTCAACGAGATTACTCGTTGCCGCGAGTTCCCAACTTGCTGGAAACACGCGGGAGTGGTCGCGATACACAAACCAGGGAATGACCCTGCACTACAGGCCGATTAGCCTCTTGCCAACTCTCAGCAAGATCTATGAGCGCCTCCTGCTAAAACCCATTCAGGAACATATTAGCAGAGAGCAACTTCTGCCGGATTTCCAATTCGGATTCCGGCAGAACCACTTTGCCTCACAACAGATCATGAGAGTGGTTGAAGCAGCCACAGAGGGCTTCAACCATAGAGGCTACTGCGGGATAGTGTTACTAGAATTAGCCAAAGCCTTCGACTCTGTATGGCATACAGAGCTACTATACAAGTTATACACGCAAGGGTTCCCCGCCAAAGCCTTCGACTCTGTATGGCATAGAGAGCTACTATACAAGTTATACACGCAAGGGTTCCCCGCGAGCATCGTTAAGCAGATCACAAGCTATCTCACGAATAGGACTTTCTCTGTCAAAGTAGAAACCGCCACCTCCACCAAAAGGTGTATTCGTGCTGGGGTTCCACAGGGATCGGTCCTGGGGCCAGTTTCTACACTGCGGACACACCAACGGCCCCCCTGGTGCGCACAGCGCAGTACGCAGACAACACAGCCTTCTACACACGAAATGCGAACGAGGGCCTGGTCATCCGTAGGCTACAAAGGGTTTTATATGACACAGAAACTTGGGCCCGTCGCTGGCGCGTCACCATCAATTCTGAAAAGACGTAGGCTATGTTGATCACCCGAAGGCTCGTCGGATGGCGCGGACCTCCTCAACGCCCCCCCCCCCCCCCCCCCTCCACCTTCACCTAAACGGAACCCAACTCCCCTGGCGCAGAACCGCCAAGTACCTTGGCGTAACCTTGGACTCTCGTCTTACGTGGAAACGTCACATTGACGAGGTCCACAGGAAGGTCTGTGACAGAATGTCCATCCTGTACCCAATGCTCAACCCTTCCCTGCCCTGATACGGCCAGTAATGGAGTATGCATGCCCTGTCTGGGAATACGCGGCGAAGCAGCACCTGGACAAACTCCAGAGGCTGCAGAACCGCGCCCTCAGGAGGTTACTGCACCTACTCCTCATATTCCCTATTGACGATCTGCACGCCACTGCTGAAATCCCACTCCTAAAAGTGCGCTTCCAAGATCTGGCAAGGACCTTCTACGAAAGCTTTTCCAGACCAGGAAACGTCCCCATCCAGTCCATAGGTCGGTATGACATGTCCCGTGACAAGCACAAACGCCCAATGACGATCTTCGACGACTAAGTCGAAGAGAAAAATCCTTATATCCATTTCCTGATCCCCTTCCCTCCCCCATAATATCAATCATCTCGCCAACCCCAGGCAAGTATCAGACACATGCAGAACACTCATCACATCACACAGACAACCAAAAACCACAGAAATAAACACACACACACGTACAAAGCGCAGTAAAAGCCGCAAGGCTACAAACTCCCCCAAACACATCCCCAAAGAGGGGAAAGTATCAGATGAGAGTGAGAGTGATATCCCGACAGACCGATGCTGGACTCGCTGCAGTTAACTTCCTCGCTGTCCCTGTTGTACGTCGCAGACATGGCTGGACATGGCAAGGGAGGCGAAGCCAAGGGGAAGACAAGATCTCGCCTTCTCGCCGTCCTACTGGAGCACCTGGTCGATGAAGTGAGAAGTGGAAAGAAGAGCGAGAAGAAGATGAAGACGCAACAGTGCTACAAATGCCGATAGCTTCGCCATGTGGCAAAGTCCTGCAACAATACGGTCGCATGCATGAAGTGTGCGAAGGCACATGATACACGCGACTGTAATAAGCCGCGAGATGCTGCTTGAAGTGCGTCAAATGCTGCGGCGCACACGGTGCGAACTATCGTCGTTGCAGCTACGTAAAGAATTGGAGCAAGCTGAAACGGAATAAGAAGACTGAGGCCGCTAAACCTGGAGAAGTGGCCCAACAAGACACGGCGGCCGGCCCGCCCCCATATCCAAGAAGGTGAAGCGGGCCGCGCCGCCGCGAAGGAGACGACTACGGTAGTTTCCGCGAATCGCTACAGAAAGCCACGGGCGAAGGCGTTGCCGCCCTAAAGGCGGAATTGGAAGAGGAGCGCCGTCGGGTGTGGCAACTGACGGAGGCCTTGACCCTTGCTGTTCGCAGAGAAGAGGCGCCGACCACCATTAGGAAGGGGGTAGATGCAGAAACTCATACGACCGCCTCCCTGGCCGACGCGGAAACGCAGGTTGCTGCAGGGGTTGTCGAGGAAATGGAGGAAGTGGTACAGCAGCGGGAAGAAGAGGACGACGAAGAGGCAGCACAAGTCGCTACTGTCACTGCTATGGTCCGAGAGGAGGCTGCCAAACATGGCAAACATGACCACCTGCCGCTGCCGGACAACCCGCAAGCGGCTAAGCTGGTGATGGACATTCTAGCGGAGTCGCTGCGAGATGATACATACCCGTACCTCTACCATCCATACCCTTTTAACCCTCCCGATGTTCCCAAACCCCCTCTTCCCCACCAACCACATGACTTTTGTTGGGCAGCTGCAAACCTGCACAACGTCGTATCTAAAAAAGACCTAGCTCTGGGATTGGCAATGCATCAAAGATGCGGTGCCAAGAGTCAGGACCAAGAAGAAACATCGCTAGATCTACTAGCACATACAAGTTATTTTATCCTGCCTTGCTCAGGCAAGTCCAGTTTTTCCTTTGTCCCAGTTATAACTTTCAACCTACTATTTTGGAGTCAATGTCATAGGACAAAGACCCCTATTTTTTAGGCAACCTCTGGGAGGCTGTCATTCATAGTGAGCAAGGAGAGAGTGATATCCCGACACTTCGCCTGAAGCTGATGGAGACGCATTCCATCGAGAAAGTTGCGACGGCGCTTCTCGGCTGACAACCCGTGAAGACTTCGTATATAACACTCGAGTAGATGACGTGGAGAGAAATTTTAAGGAAAAGCTAGCAGCCTCAGACACAATAAATATAAGCGGTCTGGAGGAACAGGTAGAGGAGTTGATCGACCGAAAAGTTGCCAAGAGGATAAACCCAGACAACGTTCCGTCACGTTTAGCTGCAATACTTGATGATACTAAGAAAGGCATGGACGATTTGTGGAAAGAGTTTAAACTTATCCACAATAAGGTATAGAAAGAGGTGGCTTCACAAAATGTAGTGTTGACTAGTGAGGTAGTGACATTTACAATGGGGAGCAAATTCTGGACTCTCCAGACAATTTCCCAAATTTAAACCAGATGAAGATGTACACCCAACTCATTTCTTGAAACGATTTAATCAAGCCTTACCGAAAAATAGGGAAGACGCAAAAAAATAGAATTTTCTGTAGGTTACCTTCTAGGAGAGGGTTCAGAATGGGGTACAGTAAATGCAGAGAAGCTTTCGTCTTGGGCATACTTTCAGAAAAAGTTTAAGGAGAAATATTGGTCAACAAGTGCCCAAGAGAAGTTAATATCTGATTTATGGGACCCAAAGTATTACAACCATACATGAGGTACGATGAGAAGATATTTTGACCGGCAATTAACAAGAGCAAAATATTTAGATAAACCAATGGAGGAAGAGGTATTGGTAAGGATTTTGATAAGGCGATTACCCACTTACGCTAGGAAAGACATACTATGTAGCGGGTGGAAAACGGTAGAATAGAAGAGTTATCTTTTGTAGACGCACTTGATGCAATAAATAAGGACCGAAATGAGAATGTGCATCAAAATAAGAATAAAAACTACGGAAGGAATAATAATAACATTAATAATAGTATATTTCAAAAGACGTGAGACGAATTTGGCTAGAGTACACCGAGGTAATCAGAGTAGGGGTATTGAAAATCATCAAAAAAGACATCCACCTTCGAATATAGGCCCAGTAAATACACAGGAGTTTGTACCTGGTAATAATAGAGTACAAAATAGAAACGTCATACCTGGGTTTGGTAACCAGCCGGTGATTACAAATAATGAGGAAAACGTCGGGCGATCTGGATCCAGAGCCGCGGCCCAGGTCGTGGAAATACATTAGAAGGCCTACCTTATAATAGGTATGCTTGCTTTACACATAAAGTACCAACTAAAGAACGGTTACTAGAAGAACCCGGGGTAGCTACAGCTAATCCACAACCGATTACAGTTGGAAAGATAGAATATTTCGAAGCCGACGTATTTATTGATTCTGGTAGTCAAGCTTCACTTATTTCTAGTAGATTGTTTAATACATTAAGAACTAAACATAACTTACGACTATTACCAGTGACCGGAGTAGATATAACTGGAACTAAAAATAAGGTTGTAAAATACGAAATCCGAGTAAATCGTAACATTGGTTATATTACGTTACAGCAAACACTTCTGGTAGTAGAAAATATTAATAGAGAAGTGTTATTTGGCTTAGATTGGCTGTCAGAGTTTAACGTCATATTGAATTTTGAAGAGAGCTGTCTTTATTTTGGATTCAGTGATGATAAATATTGTGTTAAGTTTCTAGCAGACAGTTATATTGATAAACAAACGACTGAACACCAGAGTTTACGATTAAACGCGACAGCGCGCAATTGTCACCAGAGATGGAAGACGTAAGCCATGCACAAGAATCTAAGACCTAAGAACACCTCTGCAGACAACTTCTCCAAATCTGGAATATATCAGTTAACCTGCAGTTCATGCCAATCGATCTGCATAGGCCAAACATGCAGAAATTTCAAAACGAGGTACGGTACTCCGAACGCCTCACAGCCCCAAGAAGTGATAGTACACACTCCACTTTGCAGACCATCTAATACAAGAAAACCACCACCCAAAAAACATGGAGACTGATCTGAAGATCCTCAGAGAAAGCAGCTGTCTCTTCCAAAAACTCACAATAGAGTAGAACTACCACATACAAAAAGCAATAATACAGGGAAAGAGAGTCCTGAATGAAAATACAACACTGTGCAACAAAACACTGTTTGGAACACTCAATGAACTATACAAAAATGAGTCCCCATAAAAAATACAAAAAAATCTTCTGTTTTCTTGGTTCTCAACCCACCTCTCTCTGTCTCTCTCTCTCTCTCTCTCTATCACACACACACACATTCAAATTCAGCGTCATAACGAACACAAGACCAATGATGAGCAAGTGAGCAATGACAATAACATGACAGCTCTCAAACAGTGTGTATCAGAAGTGTCTGTGCAGATCACATTTCGCCACATTCTGTGTATGTGCATGTGAGGTGAAGTAGTGAGCGGAAATTTGTGATATCAATGCAAAACAGCAACTGATTGAGACACTAACCAGGGACACGAAACAGGACGGAAAATGTAAGTACAGAAACGTACATAACCTCTGCCCTGGAAACAGCTCTACACAAATACGTAATAATTTTCTTCATGGATAGTTTGCAGATGACATGCTGTCAAAAAATCGACGAAAACGAGCACTTAAATCGATGTATAGTAATACAGTTCAGTCAGCGATGTAATTTCAAGGTGAGTGTCCAAACAAAACTAAGTAAATTGCAAATTTTGTATTTCTTAAGCCTACAGCAGTTAAATTATTACAAATGTAATATTGTAGTTTTCATTAATAAAATTTGGCCCACAAAAGATGACACATTGGTGTCGAAACATGTCTGGTAAAATATAAAAAATAAACTAATTGTGTTTGCATAAGGCTGATTTCCAAAACCACCCAGTTTTTTGGGTCCAAAGAGCTTACAACTTTCATGTTTGGGTCCCAAATACACCGTAATCCGTAAACACTAACAATGGCAATAAATGAACAACGTGTGTTTTTTTATTGTCACAGTAAAAATCTTTACGTATTTTGTTAAATAATTCATATTATTTAGAAGTGGAAATAAAGTCGCGTGGCACTTAATTTGCAAGTCCATTATGGCTTTCACTAAGTGGGTACCAATATCGAAGCACAGTCGTGTTTTCGCGCCCAATTGGCTACACAAAACGAATTGTTTGGCTTCTGCTTATGCTGACGAAGCTTTGTAGGTACTTCAGATACTGAACAAGGCATGTAGGGTTCTATGAATATTGAAGAGACATCCTACCTGTATGTATCAACGCAAAGGACAAAGGTCAATTTGCATTCAAATATTACTTTGCTCTCTTAAAGTATTATAGTGGCCAAGAAAGACATCAAAAACAACACCCGCCACAGTAGTACAAGTTCATATGCCTAACAGATTCACACATGATGGAGAGATTGAACGAATGTATCATGAAATTAAATAAATTATTCAGATAGTTGAGGGAGACGAAAATTTATGTGTAGAACGGGACACGAGTTGAATAATAGAAGAAGGATAAGACGGAAAAAGTAGTAGGAGAGCATGGACTGTGGCAAAGGACTTTAAGAGAAAGCTTCCTGGCATAATTATGCGCAGAGCACAATTTCATCAGTACCAATACTTGGTTTAGCAATCATGAAAAATTGTTGTATACGTGGAAGACACATGGAGTCACCGAAAATAGATTACATAATCAAAGGAAGAGATTTTCTAATCAGATTTAAAATTGCAGAACACTTTCAGGGATACATATGGACTCTGGTCATAATTTACTAATTACAAACTGTAGATTTAAGCTGAATAAACTACAGAAATGTAGGAAATTAAGGAAATGCAAC
The DNA here is from genome assembly GCF_023864345.2 of Schistocerca serialis cubense. Classification (NCBI taxonomy): domain Eukaryota; kingdom Metazoa; phylum Arthropoda; class Insecta; order Orthoptera; family Acrididae; genus Schistocerca; species Schistocerca serialis. The sequence goes on from NC_064643.1 coordinate 162,202,204, forward strand.
CCTGATAAATTGAAAGAGCCAGGGGTTGTGTTGAGGGTTTCAAAGAGAGCATTAGGCAGTGATTTACTGCAACATGGGAAAGGAAGACAGTAGAAGACGAATGGGTGGCTTTGAGACATGAAATGGTGAGGACAGCAAAGTATCATATAGACAAAAAGATGAGGACAGCAGTAGGAATCCTTGGGTAACACACGAGATATTAAATTGAACTGGCAAAAGGAGCAAATGTAAAAACGCAGCAACTTAAGGAAGAAGAAGGGAATACAAACTTGAGATTGATAAAGAAATGACAGAAATGGCTAAATATGAATGGCTAGAGGACAAATGCAAAGCTGTAGAGTCATGTATGAATAGGGGAAAAAACTAATTCCGCCCTTAGGAAAATTAAAGAGACCTTTGAGGGAAAAATACCTGTCTGAACATTAATAAGTGAATTGGTAAGTACTGAGCAAAGTAGGCCAGGCTGGAAGGTGGAAAGAGTATAGAGAAGGGCAATATAAGACAGGCCAAGTTGAAGACGTAAGTATAGAAAGAGAAGAGGTAGAGGATGAAGATGGGATGGCTGAGATTCGTAATGCATTAATAAGAGAATAATTTGACACACTACTAAAAGACATAAGTCCCCATCATTACACCGCATTCGAGCACCATTATTGAGATTCATGGGAGAGCGATATACGAGAAAACTATTCTATCTGGTATGCAAGATATTTGAGATTCCTGAAATATCATCAGACCTGAAGAAGGAAAAAACAGTTATAATTCCAAACGAAGGAGGTGCTCACACGTGTGAATATTATCGAACCATTGTCATGCTGACACGATTTACTTGCAGAAGAATGGGAGGAGGTGCTAGAAGCCCAAACGAAAATTTTGTGTCTCGGGGTAACGTAGGAACACTAGAGGCAATACCGATCCTCTACTTACCTTAGAAGACAGGTCGAAGAAAGGCAAATGCACGAATATGATATTTGTAGAGTGAGAGAAAGCTTTCTAACATGCCGATTGAAATACAGTATTTGACATTCTTAAGGAAGCGCGGATGAGCTACAGCAAGCGAAAAGTCATGTACAACTTGTATAGAAACCAGACTGCAATTACAGGAGTCGAAGAGCCTCACGGGGAATCAGTAGTTGTAAAGGAGCAAGACAGGTCTTTTAGCCTCTCCAGGGTATTGTTCATTGTAAACTGTATGGGAAAGATGAAGAAACTTGGAATGGAAATTAAAGTTTCGCCTGGTCCCCTGACACAATATGGGTATCGTCTAAACCTGTTACTGCTGTCAAGATAATTACTTGCGCTCAGCGGTGTACTTACACTGTACCATTCCCATCCCACGCGTACAAGTCGGTCACTGTCAGTTCTCCAGAAGTGATGGCCTTTATGGAGTTCCCAGTCACTTTGACGACGTGAGGGAAGCTGCCCGCATCTCCCTGCGGCTGCCATGCTACGGTCAGAAAAGACGAAGGGCTTCCGTATCTGAAGAGCACCGTCTGCTGGTCCAACCAACCGCCTTTCTGCTCCAATTTCAGGCCCTGGAACATGACAATACATCATCATAATCATAATATAGAACTAACTAAGACCAGAATCAGTGTCCGCGTGGAGGAGGAGGCTATAGCTAAAAGCTGGGACTGGTTATACACATCTGAGATGGATACATTCCAAGTAACATTACCAAATAGAAACCGATTAAACAAATTCGTTAAACCTGGTCAAAAGCGTCAGTCCCCGTGCTATGTATAGGAATTCACATCGCTTAGTGTCCAAGTAATGATGCCTTAGGGCATAAGGGCATAGGAATAACAGTATATGTCTACTGAAACGGTGATCTTTTTCACTGACATGTATGCATTGATCTGTACATACAATCATTCGTTCATTTTCCAGACATTTGTCTAGGAATATTTAAGTGATTAACATTGTATATGTGAAATTCTGGTACATTAATAACCTGTATAACCGCGAGAATGCACTGTGTTATACAGGTGGCGGATGTCAGTTTGTGGGATAGAGTTCCATGCCTGTTGCAGTTTGTTGGTCAATATAGGAACGGTTAACGCTGCTTGTACAGTACGCTGGAGTTTTCGTCCGATGAAGTCCCATAGCTGTTCGATTGGAGACAGGTCTGGTGATCTAACAAGCCAAGGCAACATGTCCACACTCTGTAGAGCATGTTGGATTACAACAGCGGTATGTGGCCGAGCGTTATCCTGTTGGATAACATACCCAGAAATGCTATTCCTGAATGGCAGCACAACAGGTTGAATCACCAGGCTGACGTACAGATATGCATTCAGTGTGCGTGGGATGACCACGAGAGTGGTCCTGCTGTCATACGAAATCGCACCTGAGACCATAACTCTAACTGTAGGTCCACTGTGTCTAGCACGCGGACAGGTTGGTTGAAATCCCTCAACTAGCCTCCCTCCACCCAACAAAAGGCCGTTACGGACACCGAAGCAGAACCAGCTTTGGTCAGAAAACACAACATATCTCCACCCTGCCCTCCAATGAGCTCACGGTTGGCACTACCGAAGTAGCAAATGACGGTGGTTTGCGGTCAGTGCAGCACGCTACAGGGCGTCTGGCTCGGAGCTATCCTTCAAGTAACAGATTTGTAACCGTTCGTTGTGTCACTGTGGTGGCAACTGCTGTTCAAATTCTGCTGCAGATGCAGTTCGATGCTCCAGCGCCATACGCCGAACACGAAGGTTTCGCTATCGGTGGTGCCACATAGTCATCCGGAGCCTGGTCTTTATGCGATCGTACACTCTCGTGAACAGTGCTGGCAGCATCCATGTACTAGAACAGGGGTTCCCAACAAAATTTTCTCGGGGACCCCCTCATCAAGCATGATTGTTACCTTGTCATATCACAGTATCAAGTACCTAAAAAAGCCAAATTAAGAGTCTTTTTATACGTTTTCAATTTTTGGTACCTAGAAAAAACATTGACATATTCATTATTGAAAAAAATATTGAGCTTAAAACTTTTTCAATTTAGCCATCATTGTTATTGTTCAGCAGCCAAAACAAAAAATCTGTTATCATACGAAATATATTTAATATATTTTTTATTCTAATAGCATCTTGCGGACCCCTCTGTCATAGCTCGCGGACCCCTTGGAGGTCCGCGGACCACCTGTTGGGAACCACTGCTCTAGACCATCCAGTTTCTCGTAGCCCTATTACACGACCTCGTTCAAACTCAGTGAGATGTTGATCATGGCGTCTTTGTCGCTTCAAGAGTATTCTTGACTAACATCAACTCATCACACCCAATCTCAAAGGTAACTAATGCTCATGACCTCTACAGCGTGTATTTAAAGCAAACCTGATTTTCATCTTCATAGTGGCGCTATTTGTGCCGCTCTGATGCATCTAGAGCGAAAATTGGATAGACGTCCCATTTCAGATCTTGGGACAGGCCTACCAACTTTCGTTTCTGTCCCACAACCCCTCACTGTCGTTGCGATTTTTTTCCGACAGTGTATGTCCTGTGACATACTGTACAATTTTATTCCGATGTTTACAGTTGTAAATAATGTGTAGGTTGTAATTACAACGTTGTGGCTGGCTCTTCCAACTGCCTACCACAGCTACACTACTGGTCATTAAAATTGCTATACCAAGAAGAAATGCAGATGATAAACGGGTATTCATTGAACAAATATATTATACTAGAACTGACATGTGATTACATTTTCATGCAATTTGGTTGCATAGATCCTGAGAAATCAGTACTCGGAATAAACACCTGTCCGTAATTACGGCCTTGATACGCCTGGGCATTGAGTCAAACAGAGCTTGGACGGCGTGTGCAGGTACAGCTACACATGCAGCTTCAACACGATACCATAGTTCGTCAGGAGCAGTGACTGGCGTATTGTGACGAGCCAGTTGCTCGGCCACCATTGACCAGACGTTTTCAATTGGTGAAAGATCTGGAGAACGTGCTGGCCAGGGCAGCAATCGAACATTTTCTGTATCCAGAAAGGCCCGTACAGGACCTGCAACACGCGGTCGCGCATTAACCTGCTGAAATGTAGGGTTTCGCAGGGATCCAATGAAGGGTAGAGCCACGGGTCGTAACACACCTGAAATGTAACGTCCACTGTTCAAAGTGCCGTCAATGCGAACAAGAGGTGACCGAGACGTGTAACCAATGGCAACCCATACCATCACGCCGGGTGATACGCCACTATAGTGATGACGAATACACGCTTCCAATGTGCGTTCACCGCGATGTCGCCAAACACGGATGCGACCATCATGATGCTGTAAACAGAACCTGGATTCGTCCGAAAAAAATGACGTTTTACCATTCGTGCACCCAGGTTCGTCGTTGAGTACACCATTGCAGGCGCTCCTGTCTGTGATGCAGCGTCACGGATAACCTCAGCCATGGTCTCCAAGCTGATAGTCCATGCTGCTGCAAACGTCGTCGATCTGTTCGTGCAGATGGTTGTTGTCTTTCAAACGTTCCCATCTGTTGATTCAGGGATCGAGACGTGGCTGCACGATCCGTTACAGCCATGCGGATAAGATGCCTGTCATCTCGACTGCTAGTGATACGAGGTCTTTGGGATCCAGTACAGTGTTCCGTATTACCCTCCTGAACCCATCGATTCCATATTCTGCTAACAATCACTGGATCTCGACCAACGCGAGCAGCAATGTCGCGATACGATAAACCGCAGTCGCCATAAGCTACAATCCGACCTTTATCAAAGTCGTAAACGTGATGGTACGCATTTCTCCTCCATACACGAGGCATCACCACAACGTTTCACCACGCAACGCCGGTCAACTGCTGTTTGTGTATGAGAAATCGGTTGAAAACTTTCCTCATGTCAGCACGTTGTAGGTGTCGCCACCGGCGCTAACTTTGTGTGAATGCTCTGAAAAGCTAATCATTTGCATATCTCATCATCTTCTTCCAGTCAGTTACATTTCGCGTCTGTAGCACGTCATCCTAGTGGTGTAGCAATTTTAATGGCCAGTAGTGTATTACAATCAATTTTAAGGGCGCCGTAATTGTTAACATGTCCGCCGCTCGTGGGCTCGCGGTAGCGTTCTCGTTTCCCGAGCACGGGGTCTCAGGTTCGATTCCCGGCGGGGTCAGGGATTTTTCCTGCCCCGAGATGACTGGGTGTTGTTGTGTCGTCTTCATCATCATCATTCATCCCCATTACGGTCGGAGGAAGGCAATGGCAAACCACCTCCACTACGACCTTGCCTAGTAAGGCGGCGCGGGTCGCCCCTACGCTCTGTAAAGAAGTATGGGACTCATCATCATCATCATCAATTGTTAACAGGCCACGGGTATTTTAAATGGATTACCCATCCAGTATTCGACCGTGTAAGGCATTCCTACCTGCAGGTGGACCCGGATTTGTTGGATACTTGTGAAGCTTATTGGGGACATCACTCCTCTAATAAGAATGAACTAAGGAGAAACAAAAATATATGCTAAAATTAGAATTAATCAAAACACAATATTTAGCCCAGGGGCAGACTTCACTGTTGTCGCATAACGATAGATGACAGAGATCACATGTATTGGAATCACAGTGACATTCCTGTGTTTTGTTCGCGGTGGTAAACAGCTGAACAACTACCAACTGCAAGGCGGTAAATGCCTACAGAAAGACGTGTATGCAACGACAGCTGCTGGTCCGTATTGAATCTCAAACTAAACGGGAAGGACATGGCGGCGGCCAGTCTGTGGAACAGCTGCCAACCACGTGGTGAGGCAGCGGGCAAAGCCTACCTGCTGGGGCATAGGAGATGACCATGTCTTTTTGCCGACAGATGTTTACTACTGTGGATCAGTTCCAACCACCAGAAAGGCAGTTCTCACCGCACGCCTACGCTTCAACGACGGAGAAGAGTGACCATCCTTTTAGGTTTCAACGGCTGCCGTCGTTTAGAGTAAATTACTAACTACTCTCAAAATGATAGCAGTTGAAATATGTTTAGAAATTTTGGTTCCTCTATATGTTAGAAATCATTATCACAAACTCTCATTTCTCTCAGAAATTTTGTTAATGTTTTAAATCGTGACTGAATTTTCAAGGAACTCGAAATAGAATTTGTAGGGAAATCTGGGATCATCGATCAGTTGTTCATTTCGAAAGTGTGGTGAATCTGTCATCCGATTAATTGCTTATTAATTCGTATCTCTCTCGCCACATGGTGGCCGGGACGCTTCGGGTTGTGTTCTACGATATAAAATGTTTAGTATTTTTTCCGATTCATAGATGAGATAACTAGACAAAGTTACGTTATATAATATTTGTTTCTTTTAGGCACTTTTCTTTCATTTGTATGTATCTCTTTATACCAATTCTTATCTGTAACACTGATTTTCATCCATTACAACAACATTTTTGTTCAGTCTCCTTTTCAATTCTATATGTAAGCAACCGATATTATTTCATAATGGCGTAATCTCCTTAGGCCACTACAGCAAAGGAGGTAGAGTTACATTTTGAGCATCTATTAACTTTTAGTTTTGTGTACTACAGTCCTGCTACAGCCTAAACCTCAATTATGATAAGTATATATAATTCAGACACTTCTCTCATTATTGATAATTTCTTAACTCAGTATATTTGACAGACAATTAAAATTCAGGCAAGTTCCTCTAATTCACATCTTACGAGTAAGCCTCTCAATCTTTAGTAACCTATTTTGTACAAAACTATATTTATATTGCACACCTTTCCTCAGAAAGAATTCTCACACATCATATAACATTTATCGCAACAGTGATGTCCCTATATTTGCATTTTTTATTTTCTCTCTAGAGATGTATTTCGTCCTTCATTGTTGTACCTGCCATCTTTATTTCATTCTGCGTATATAAGGGCACAACGGTCTGCTTATCAATCTACACCTCTTTACTCTCCACTCTACTCATTTATTTTGAGAGGAACTAATTCCTACCTTATCGTGAATCCACTGTGTGCTTTTCTTTCTCATTGGTTTCGAAATGCTCCCTCACACTTCATTTTAAATACTGACCAAATTTATGCACATTTCATCTTTGTTAGTGTATTCTGAAATTCAGTCTTTTATTAGAAACTAATGTTAGGTGATTCAAAATTGTTTCAAACTTTTGTTGCTATCAATGTTCATCATACCTCTTGATTTTAACGTAGATTTTAGTACCTCATCAAACATAATCTAAATTAAATACTTTTCACTCTTCCTCTCTGCTGCTCCTCAATGTGACGCTGGTAACATCTCATTATAATTACGGTAAAATTTATGAAACATATGAAGTTATTCTTGTGATATACAACTAATTATTCTCTAAGGATATATGTGTGTTTATTTATCATTGTAATACAACAATTCCATTGCTCTACGTAAACATGAATCTTTATGAAGTTGTAATCCTGGTGAATTTCTCCTAAAGAAAGAAACTCCTCCTGGAAATCAAGCAGACTGAAAAGAGAAAGGTTGCTCGTCATGATTAATATTGAATATGGAGAGAGGGAGGGAAGAGATGGTATCCACTGAGCAAAATAAGAAAGGAACTAAAAGATCGGTAACGTTGAGCCGGAAGAAGGAGGCAAGACGTCAGCCCCGAAGGCAGATGCCTTCTCACACCCCACCCTCGGCCGCTCAGGTGGTGGTCATCAGTCCTACAGAATGGTGACGATCAGCTCCACCCTCCCCCCCCCCCCCCCCCCCATGCCTGAAAAAGTGGCCTCAGCATCCTGCTGTTTCCGATCGATGACGATTACGTGTTCAACAAAGGGATCTGCCTGTTAAATTAATGGATAGTACTGCACTACCTTTTTACCCTTACGTGAACATCATAACAATGTAACATAAATCTTAAAGAATACATCGTTTATGTAAAGACCATTTTATACGTAGGTACACTTTGCAATTAATACCGAAATTCTTCTTAATATATTTGATGCTTCCAGCTATACACCATATAATTAAACGATCTCCAGAAATTGTCATGAATGAAATATGTGACATTAATTAATGACAGGGATTGTAACGCAAATTATATTTACGAGAAGCCTAAGTGTGATATATGACATAGGTTTATCACCTAATCATAAAGCGATCTCAACTTCTCACTACTAACTTAATGGCGAACGAATTGCATTCAAGATTTTAGTCTGTAAAACAACAAATGAGTTCTTGTGGGTTTTTGGCGTATAATTTGTATTCAAAGTGGCGAGAAAACATGTAAGGAAGACACAATACTTCTATTACATAATTTCAGCACAATATACTGGGATACCAGAATGAAGCATAATTTAAAGCAGACAGAAGAGTGAAAGAGGAAGGATCGTTAAGCAAAAAGCGAACTATGTAGGAATGTGATGATGAACTTGGGTCCTTGTAGATGTCACTCTAAAAAATTCAACAAGAAAATGAATGCTCTGAGGATAATGGCACGTAATTAACAAAGCTCCGTTCTAGTGGTGTCGACCCACGTACCTCGTCTTACTGTAGGAGTCAGGTCACGTACATTTTACATCAAATCTACCCTTACGCTACTTTATTTATTTTACTCAGGCATTTAAACCCGTCATTGTTGGTAAAGTGAAGTTCAGACTTAAAAACTAAACCCAACCTCACTTTCAAATTGGTTCAAATGGCTCTGAGCACTATGGGACTTAACATCGGAGGTCATCAGTCCCCCAGAACTTGGAACTACTTAAACCTAACTAACCTAAGGCCACCACACACACCCATGTCCGAGGCAGGATTCGAACCTGCGACCGCAGCAGCAGCGCGGTTTCAGACTGAAGCGCCTAGAACCGCTCGGCTACAGCGGCCGGCATCATTTCATCCTCATCACCGACCGCAAGACGCCCAATGTGGCGCCGACTGAAATAAGACTTACACTTTGTCGTTCACTCTTGGGGTATTTCCCGACATTTGCGGCCCCATGTCTTATATTAAATTACTTGTCTGTACGTCATCTACGTCGAATCGGGGGTTTTTAAACGTAAATAAGAATCGCGTCGTAGATGTAAAAATAGTGCAGGAGCGAAAAATGTAAACGCACAACCTATAACTGTGTCTGCTAACTCTGCTAACAGGATGTACTGCGAGAGGTGTTGAAGTTATTTTGGATAGGCATGGCAATGATAAGAGCAAATGCCCCTCAGCTGTTACTGATGGTGCGCATCTGCTATCACAGGAGTTTGATCTGGGGTGGCAACTCAAAAAAAAAAAAAAAAAATGTGTGAATTGTGTGGCTCATCTGCTAGCTGTATAGCGTTCGTAGCTTGTACAGTTTCAAGATATTTTAAACAGAATTTATAGCTACTTTGTGTAGTCACCAAAGAATTACAAGCATTAAAAGATAGCCAAGAAATACATAACGAGCCACGGAAAAAATTTGTTACAATATTTGCCAGTCACTGTCTCTCAATGGGAGAGGCAGTGAATTCATAACATGTAACTTAGAATTCTTTGGTGTCTGTGCTGGAAAAAGATAAAATACCAGTACCAAGGGACTTACTAAAAATGTGAAGTGTCTAAAACTTTTGTCAACATTGTATTTTATGACAGACGTCATCTTCCTTGCTAAGAAATTGTGTCTGATTTTTCAAAAGTCGAATTTAGATCCCAAGTGCATGAAAATATGCGTGAACTTGTGCATACGAGGGCTCGAGGACCTTAAAATGAAATCTGGTCCAAATTACAGCTCTTTTCTTGATAAAGTACCTCCAGAATTTCCAGAAGGTGAGTTAGAATTTGGTGGAAACATAATACAAGATTCCGTGCCACGTAGAAATGTTATTAAGTACACAATTCGCAGATTCTTGGACAACTTGCTTCTAAATTTAAATGAAGGCTAGGATATTTAGAGAAGCTAGGATTACTTCATATACTGTCGCCTAAAACCTACAGAAGTGATGTCGAGAATGGCAATAAGCAAACCAAAGAAATACGTGCACAAATTAATTCTGCCATATCTGTGAATTTAAATGACTTGTTACTGGAATGGGCATTGTTTAAGAAGGTGTTGAACAGTACATGTGCAATTCAATGGATTTCAAACAGCTGATAGAGTTCATTCATGTTAATGAGATGAGTGAACAATTCCTTCTTATGGATTTAATTACAGAATACCCCGCTAGTACTTTCCTGCACACTTTTGGCTTCAGGCGATGGTTTGGTTGCATGAACAATATAAAAACAGTAATCAGATATTATCTTTCTAAGGAATGAGTTAGCCCTTCAGTATTAATCATCGGAAATTTACTATCTCGCAATGATTTTGATTCTGAAACGGCATTCAGTGTGTGCAGAATGCATAAAAGCCGACTTGTTTTAAGGTGACATGGTATAATGTAACGCAAAATCGCAAATTAGTTCTATCAGTTTACTGCATTGCAAATATGATATGGAATCTGTGGATCTACACTGAAGCGCCAAAGAAACTGGCATAGGCATGCATATTCAAATACAGAGATATGCAAGCAGGCAGAATACGGCCCTGCGATTGGCAACGCCTACATAAGACAGCAATTGTCTGACGCACTTGTTTCATCGGTTACTGCTGCCACAATGGCAGATTATCAAGATTTAAGTGAGTTTGGACGTGGTGTTATAGTCGGCGCAAGAGCGATGGGACACAGCATCTCCGAGATAGCGATGACTGTGGCCGAGCAGTTCTAGGCACTTCAGTCCGGAACCGCGCTGCTGCTGCGGTCGAAGGTTCGAATCCTGCGTCGGGCGTGAATGTGTGTCATATCCTTGGGTTAGTTAGGTTTAAGTAGTTCTAAGTCTAGGGGACTGATGACTTCAGATATTAAGTCCCATAGTGCTTACAGCCATTTTTTGGAAGCGATGAAATGGGGATTTTCCCGTGCGACCATTTCACGAGTGTACCGTGACTGTGAAGAATCCGGTAAAACATCACGTCTCCGACATACTTGCGGCCGGAAAAAGATCCTGCAAGAACGGGACCAAGAACGACTGAAGAGAATCGTTCAACTGACGGAAGTGCAACCCCTCCGCAAATTGCTGTAGAATTCAGTGCTGGGCCGTCAACAAATGTCAGCGTGCGAACCATTCAACGAAACATCATTGATGTAGGCTTTCGGAGCCCAAGGCCCACACGTGTGCCCTTGATGACTGCACGCCACAAAGCTTTACGCCTCGCCTGGGCCCGTCGACTCTGACATTGGACTGTGATGACTGAGAACAAGTTACCTGGTCGAACGAGCCTCGTTTCAAATTGTATCGAGCGGATGAACGTGTACGGGCATGGGGACAACCTCTTGCATCCATGGTCCCTGCATGTCAGTAGGGGCTGTTCAAGCTGGTGGAAGCTCTGTAACGGTGTAGGGTGTGTGCAGCTGGAGTGATATAGGACTCCTGATACATCAAGATACGACCCTGACAGGTGACGTCAGCATCCTGTCTGATCACATGCATTCATTCATGTCCATTGCGCATTCTGACGGACTTGGGCAATTCCAGAAGGAAATTGAGACAGAGTGGCTCCAGGAACGCTCTTCTGAGCTTAATCACTTCCGCTGCCCACCAAACTCCCCAGACATTAACATTATTGAGTATATCTGGGATGCCTTGCAACGTGTTGCTCAGAAGAGATCTCCAACCCCTCGTACTTTTACGGATTTAGGGACAGCCCTGCAGGATTCATGGTGTCAGTTCCCTCCAGCACTACTTTAGACATTAGTGGAGTCCATGCCATGTCTTCTTACGGCACTTCTGCGTGCTCGCGGGGGCCCTACACGGTATTAGGCAGGTGTACCAGTTTCTTTGGCTCTTCAGTGTATAAGTTAAAAAGATAATAAATTTTCAGTTAGCAGACTACTGTTAGCTTCAATTCAATACAGACGTATTTCACTTTTAACGCTCACATTAACAGCATAAATTACAAAATTTTTGCACTAGCAGAATGTTGCAAGAACTTATCATATTTTGGAAAAAGGTAAATATTGATTTGTACACTTTTGTGACATTATTTTTTTTTCTAGCTTAACCGCTGCTCTTATCGTCTATAGCTGTAATCAAATTATCTTCAGATGGCTCTGATGGAGAACTGGTGGACTTCGTTGTCCACGTAGTTTTTTTTGTCTATGGTGGAATTAACAAACCTCCGACAAACATTCAGTTGTATACAGGGTGTTACAAAAAAGTACGGCCAAACTTTCAGGAAATATTCCACACACACAAAGAAAGAAAATATGTTATGTGGACATGTGTTCGGAAACGCTTACTTTCCATGTTAGAGCTCATTTTATTATTTCTCTTCGAATCACATTAATCATGGAATGGAAACACACAGCAACAGGACGTACCAGCGTGACGTCAAACACTTTGTTACAGGAAATGTTCAAAATGTCCTCCGTTAGCGAGGATACATGCATCCATCCTCCGTCGCATCGAATCCCTGATGCGCTGATGCAACCCTGGAGAATGGCGTATTGTATCACAGCCGTCCACAATACGAGCACGAAGAGTCTCTACATTTGGTACCAGGGTTGCGTAGACAAGAGCTTTCAAATGCCCCCATAAATGAAAGTCAAGAGGGTTGAGGTCAGGAGAGCGTGGAGGCCACGGAATTGGTCCGCCTCTACCAATCCATCGGTCACCGAATCTGTTGTTGAGAAGCGTACGAACACTTCGACTGAAATGTGCAGGAGCTCCATCGTGCATGAACCACATGTTGTGTCGTACTTGTAAAGGCACATGTTCTAGCAGCACAGGTAGAGTATCCCGTATGAAATCATGATAACGTTCTCCATTGAGCGTAGGTGGAAGAAACTAAAATGAACTCTAACATGGAAATTAAGCGTTTCCGGACACATGTCCACGTAACATCTTTTCTTTATTTGTGTGTGAGGAATGTTTCCTGAAAGTTTGGCCGTACCTTTTTGTAACACCCTGTATAAAGGAATATGAACTACTTCTTCCGTCACTAGCTTTATAGCCTGCATTGTATCATAATGTACAAAAGTCCTTAAATTTCAAACACTGCAGAGTTGGAGAACAGGGAACATTTGCTGTTCACTCGCAACGATATGATACGTGAAACTCTGACATTAGACAGATGAATGACATTTTTGACATTTCATTCGAGTTCTTCTGTTCTGCCTTGACGTTGGGCCACATTGTCATGGTGCGTGTTTTTACTCAGTGGCACACCGTGCTACTCCAAACCCAAGATAATGACTCAAGGAGTAAGACCGTACTGGAGTTCGTGGTAATGCATCGATCGCCCCCCTCTCCCCCCTTGAAGTCACGTAGTGTCCATCCATATAGGCATCACATGCAAAACGGATAGCAAAAACACACCAACAGCCTCCAACTCCTAAACATTAAACTATTACATGGTTTAACGATCACGGCCATCATTCGTCGACTAGGTAGACGTAGGGCTACGCATCGCTCTACTGGGGCGATATGTAGCGCAACAAGGGATGGAAGTTGGGGTGGTTCTTCCTATAATTATTGCATGGGTTCTGGAAGGGTTTAGCCTGAAAATCTGTTGGATACCAGGAGACAAAATAGTTAAGGTGGAGTTGGAAGGATCGTTGAAACTTTTTGAGTGTCGTCTAGAGCGCTCGCAAAAGAGGGTCTTCAGCATTCTAATGGAGGTGGTTTAGTGACAATGGCAGGATAGAGGATATAAAGGAGAGCAGAGAGGACAATGTCCTAAAGCTGGCCTGCAGTAGGATCAGGGATATAGAAACAGGTTTCGTCAATAGTGATAAATGATGCAGTAAGAAGTATTCAGTGAAGTGTACATAAACTGGAAATGAACAAATCTGGCGCTTGGAGAGGAGGCTAGAATACGACACACAGTCATATGATTGATGGAGGTGAAACAACACAAAAACTGCGGATTTTTAAGCTGGTGGGATAGGAATGAGTGAACTACAGGAATTGGTCCTCAGAGAGGTGGACCGAAAGCCACATTGGTTAACCAGAAGGATGCGTTGGGACCGGATGGATTCAATGACCCAGCTAAGCAATGAGGTGAGGCTAATAGGGTGGTGGGACGAGATATCATTCTTGAGTTAGTCTGCTTTGAAGAAGACAGCGATAAAGCTTACTCTGGTATTTGTGGACTGACATTTTAAATCAACATGTGAGAACACAACACATTACCTTTTTCCCAGTAATCTGTGCCGACTTGCTGCGGGTGTTGTAGGTGACGAACTGCGTTATGTTTTCAAGGCGATTGGAAAACCAAACCATTAAAGTGTTTTCATCCATCCAAGCAGACTCTTGAATATAATAGTCCCTGTAACAAAACAGTAATCAGATTTACCACGTCGTGCAGCCAAGATGTAACAAAATCACTTGAAAGGCAGCGCTCTAGATACGAAAAGGACAAAGTAACTTCAAGCCAACTTTACTCCGAAAATCAAGTACAGAAAAGTCTTGTACCTGGAGAACAGTGTATCAAGGAACATACGTTGTTTCCTGGTTGTTGTTTAAATCTAGTGACCAGTTCTAGAATCACATTAAAGAATGCACACTTGTGACTGCCAATAGCAGTTTACGGCATTTTCTACTGTTTTTGTTGTTGTGAGACATGAGGTTTCTTACTAACAAACTACTGTCTTAGCAAGTAAGAGTTGTCAGGATCACACACAGTTGCATTATTTGGGGCATGTTATTATAGATTTGTAATAAGTCTTAAGCCTTACACATAATTTTTAACATCTCTCTACATCACACCTAAGACGCGCCGATTCTCTACTGTTCCGGTTTCCCAGTGTCCACGATTCACTTCCGTATAATGCTGTGCTTCATATGCACACTCTCAAAAATTTCTTCCACAAGTTAAGTCCTACGTTCGGTACTAGTACCCCCCTTTTTACACGGAATGCCGTCTTTGCGTGTGATAGTCTGCTTCTTAAATCCTCCTTCGTACGTCCACCCTGCGTCATTTTGCTTCAAATCGGTAGTCGATAATAATCGACCCGATAACATCGATGAATAATGACGAATTTATAGAACGACGTAAAAATCAACCTGCAGATACATCTAATGACACACATACTAATAAATACACCAATAATTAACATTACATGTCCGACAAATGTTTATCTATAGACTGTAATATTAACATTTTTAGAGAAGTTTCCTCTTCAGTCTTTTGCGTTGTTGAGAGCGAGCATACCTTGCTTTCGAAAACAGTCTTTCGGATGCTGACAGTGTTGCTGCACAACTCAAATATTTAAGCGAACATCTTCGTAGTTTTGCATTGATACTGCCAATGGTGTGTTTCCACACCTCTAACAGATGTTGTTTAATATCTAAAGCTGATTTTTGAGATAGCTCAACTGTTGAAATAGCATAACTGAATCAGATTAAAAAAATTCTTTTCTTCTACTATTTTATAATGTTCACAGCATAAACCACGTTTGGTTTTTGTGTTTCAGCGCACTGTCTATCTTCATTGATAGCTGCTTCAACAGCTGCAAGCAAATCAGTGATGCTTTCGGTTGCCTTCTAACGTGCTACAGCGTCTCAAAAATGTAGTCCTTGACTCTAGGATAGAGCAACGTTGGATGGCTGATATGAAAATATGTTCAGTTTGTAATAAAAACTTTTCGACTTCTATTGTCGTGAAAATAAAATTGCCCACCCTTTAGAGGACGATCGCTTTAGCTTTAGGGAAGGTAAACACCTCAGAAACCCAGTTCCGAAGTTGCATTTCATTATAGGTTTAAGAAAATCAAGATACATTCACAAGATGTGTCAGCCTAGAAAAAAGTTCATCAATGGAAAATTGTCCACGGTGTTTAATTCCTCAGCAAAATGTGTGCAAACTATAGGAAGACACACATCGTATATAATATGTACAAAAACCAGGCCTTTTTATTACATTTGATCTGGGACGTACCTGTCATAGCATATTTATCCACTGACGTTACATTTTGCAACACTTAAACACACTTTTACTTAACATACCGTCATAAAATGGCGTGTTTTGATGAGATGTTTAATTAATATCCAATGCATGAAATGTATTCGCAGTTGCGAATGTGAACAACCACCAGCTGTGCAGTGGAATGACGTCAATGACCAGGACTCGAACCCGAATTTCCCGCTTTTCTCGAGTGGTCCCCACTTACCATTAGGCTATCCAAGCACAACTCATGGCCAGACTCGAACTTCTGTATGCCATCAACCACGTGTCTACAACCTATACTCGTACATCCACTGTGTATACTCCCGTACAGGGGAACCTTGTAATTGAAAGTTGCTTGCCCAGTGTCGGCGGATAAATACGATAATGCATTGCCTGTCTTATTCCGAATTAAGATGCAATGTTCTTTTGGTGATGCGTGATTGTACAGAGGAACACTCAATCGTAGTTCGGAATAACACAGGAACTGCACTATCGTAACAGGCAATGATAGCTTCGTAATGCTCCAAATACGAAAAGTAAACACACAACATAGCTAAAGACAACGACGGACTAGGTTCCAACCAGAGAAGAAAGTCTGGTATCTGAAAAACAAAAACATTTCCCATTAAATGTATCTGACCAGGGGAACTCCTTTTCGTTTGAGTGGAAACAGGAGGAGATTTCGCACGCTTTGGACGAGCTACCAGCACTCATAAGTCAGCTCCTATGCTAGCAGACTGCACAGACAGTCAGCCAAGCCCTTCAGGGATTATCCACCTGGCTCAGCCTCCGCAGAAAATGAGCGGCGGAATGGAAGACTGGTGTCCTCTATAGCAGAACAGGAAACTGCCGGTGGATGGGGTAAGAACTCTGCTTGGTAGTAACCTTTGGATGGAGTTCTCAGCTGCCGACGTGCCGTTATTCTATTGTGTATGATCTCCAGACGTGTTCCCTGAAGTAAAATAAACAGCCCCTCTTGCAACTGCAAATTTCCAAATTTTTTCTTGAACACAGTGTGAAGCCCAATAAAGTTTCCAGAACTTCCGACACACAAGTCTGTATGTGGGAACAGCACGACACTCGTGTCCCATTTCTTTATACACGTATCTGATTGGGGGATACATCTTTAACTTTATAATGGGAGTATGGGAACGAACTTCCACATCACTGACTGGAAGAGCACTTAGGCCCTTCCTGGGATTGGCTTGAAAATACTGTTGGGGTGCCTTTCCGAGGTCTGAAGGAAGGCTACCAAAATTTGAGAGAGGCATTCATAGTCATATTAGGATTCATATGGGTATTCCGATTTGAACTTCTACTTGGTGATGTCACTCTGGACTCTGTGCTTGTACGTGTTTTTCTTGACTTCGGACCTCTGCTAAGTCTTCAACGTTTCACTCTGCACTTACGCACAACCGCAGCGAGTAGTCAGGAGAATGGTGAGATCCACGATTTGAAACATCAACTCAGCCCAGCAATAGTTGACAGCGGACGTAGTTCGGCGCACCCCAACTTGTCAGCAACCACCTCAATGGCAGTCATAATAAGACCGCATTTCCAATGCGCTCTCCCAAGTTTGGGAATCGCGATATGTTGATGGAAGAAGAGTTCTTTCCTGCTTTTTGTTTCTTAGACTTCCTAACTTGATCTACGCATTTCATGCACTTGTATGCAAGTTTCTCTGAAATCTAACACTTGCTTCAAAATGGACTTTTCTCGTAAGACTCATGTTCGTTTTGCTATCAAGTTAACTCATTGGATCCTAGTGATGTTTCTTTCTGATTCTTCCTTTATTCGTTGATCTGTTGTATGCTCTGTTTGAATTCAAATTTTTTTTCGTGAAATTTCAAAGTTTTGCAATCACAGTTTAAAGTATAATTCATGTTTTTTATGTGTCTGGGCATCATCTCAACCATTACTGTCCAGCATCATGCTGGTGGTGACGCTGACAACCTTTCATTTTCTTATCAGTTTTCTATCTTAATTATGTAAATTCATTCTCAGGTTGTTTTATGACATTAAAGTTTGTGTGTCCTGAGTAAATTTTACACATTGTTTGAATATGTATTATTTTATCAAATCAAACTCTAGCAATCAGCAACCATTAAAATAAATTACTCAATTGAAATTTCCAGGTCCTCCAACCATAAGCAATAGGCGAGGACCCCTGATGATCTCAGGAACTGAAAAAATTTATTATATGATATTACATAATAGACATGGTACTGCTACTGATCAGCTTCCACATCAAATTGCAGTTGTCAACAAGAATACTTTGATCATAGTACCAGAGTAAACAATGTTATTCCCACAGCTAAACTGTCTGTAATATTTCCCAAAACTCGTCTTAGTATGGATAAAACCAATATCAAAGTCAAGCAAACACTATAGTGGCTCCCACACTTAGATAAAAATCTTCATCTTGCAAATATAAAATGTCTGTCTTCTTCTACTGATAATGTTAACTCATGTTGCCACACCATAAAAACTGCATGACATTTCGCCCTATGCATCGCCATTTTACACCAAATTTATAACAAATTGTATCATACATCAACACAGTTACATGAAACCTTAACAAACTGCCTCATACATTGCCATGTTATAGTAAAACTGTAACAAAGTGTCCCATACATCGCTCTTATGTAGGGAATTGAAACAAATTGTCCCATACATCATCATGGTCTAGCAAAATTACAGCAAATTGCTGCATAAATCGATATATTAGAGGAGAACCAAAACAAATTGCTGCGTACATTAACATATTATAGCAAAATTTTAACATATTGCCACAATAAAATTGTAACAAATTCTCCAACATGTCAACATTTGTACACGACACTGAAACAAATTTCCTTGTTCATCTTCGTTTTACAGCAGAATAGTAACGAATTACCCTAAGCATCATCACTGTTATAGCAACATTGCAATGAATTGCCATAATCACCCTATTAGAACAAAATTGCAAGAATGTGCAACTATACATCACTATGGTCAGCAAAATTTTAAGGAATTTCCACCATACATAACTAATTTACAGCAAAATTGTTACAAATACATCATCTTAGAGCAAAATTGTAACAAGTTATCTCATGTTGTACGGCAAAATTGTACCATATCCTTCCATACATCGAAGTGTTATAGAAAAATTGTAAGGAATTGCTCCATATATCTCTATGTTACAGCGAAATTGTAACAAATTACCCTGTACATCGCTATTGTTCTATTAAATTGTAACAACATGCACCATACTTCATCATGTTACATGAAACTGTATTCAGTTGGCCCATATGCAACCATGTTATGAATTAGCATAAAATAAAATTGTACAAATTGCCCCATACTTCAAACACATAGTGATAGTGTATATGACATAATCTGACAGTGAATGTCAGCTACTGGATCTACAATAGTATCCCAACACCACCTGCAAGGAGTGCAGGGGAGAGGTGGGAATGGGGACTCGTGCGTGCGACATCATGGAGTCTGTGCTGAGATGTGCATGTATGCTCTCTCCAGCTGATTCCAGAAACTGCAAGAGCAAATGTGAAAAACGCATGCTTGAGTTACAGTTAGTAATCAAAACGTGAACGATATAAGATTGTTAAATGAAATATTTATGTGCAGGACTTAATGTTTTTTGGCTGCAGACATGTCACTGCAAGAAAATTGTTGAATGATGTTGACAGTTGTGATGGTATGATATCAGTATCTTGACTCGAGTGAAAGCTCCGCTTCTCTAACACAATGAATGACTCTGAATACTTCCAAATAGTTCTGAACTTTCCTACTGAATCAGCAACTGATGAGGGAGGGAGTTCCCCAGAATTTAATATCCCCACTGAAACGCTTACTTAACACCTTTCCACCAATTTCCATGAGTGTTCCATCATACAAAACTGGGATAAATCCTGTATTGCAATATATGCATCATGTTTCTATTCCACACTTCCAAGGAACAAGATGTCGAAGGCATGTGTACCCTCAAGCTACCTATAGTCAAAGAAACTGTAACGCAATCTCACACTCAAATGTTATACCATTGCTTTCTTATTTCACTTCTCCATTTTAAGCAATAGGAAACAAACATTCAGATTCAAGGGTGCTCATGATTAGGTGTCATATATTCCCACCTGCGGTGCACAGATACAATGGCTGGCAAAAATTACAATTTCGCAGGGCAAATAACTTAGTTGTATAATTCTAATCAGCAAACGAGTAAATGTCGCAAGATCTGATAATACGATCTTATCTCGCTCAGCTGCTGCTCATTAAGACACTGACAGCCACCTCTCATCCACCCCTACCTTCACTCGAGTCAGATGCGGAGCTATTCTGCTGTATGCATTACACTTTATGTTACAGAAAGCTAATGCAGAGGGTGCATAGAAACAGTTCCAAAAACATCGATGTTTATTTGATACAAAAAATGTATTACCTTAAATCGCAATATATCGCAGAAACACAAAAAAACAAGAACAACACTAGTGCGTGCCGCAAGAGTGTGCCAGTGTCAACGTAAAACTATTTACCAGAGAAACTTTGACGTTTGTGTGAATGGGGTGCATTTTAAAAGACTTTCTGGCGCACTGAGTCAGTTAAATTTCGTGGCCGACCGTGCTGTATAAAAAGAAAGCTGGAGGGTGAGTATTTGGTTGTTGGTAGAGAAACAGTAACAGCAGAATGGCGCAGTCAGGAGAGTTCAGTGATTCGAATGTTGACTAGTCACTGGATGTCGCCTGAGTATCAAGGACATTTCAACCCTTCTAGAGCTACCCAAGTCGAGTCTTCGCGATGTGAAGTGGCAACGCGAAGGTTCAACCACAGTTAAACCAGGACGAGGTACATGTCATGTGCTGACAGAATGGTTCAAATGGCTCTGAGCACTATGGGACTCAACTGCTGAGGTTATTAGTCCCCTAGAACTTAGAACTAGTTAAACCTAACTAACCTAAGGACATCACAAACATCCATGCCCGAGGCAGGATTCGAACCTGCGACCGTAGCGGTCTTGCGGTTCCAGACTGCAGCGCCTTTAACCGCACGGCCACTTCGGCCAGCTGTGCTGACAGACACGGAACGTTGAGCACTGTGGAGGCTGGTAGCAAAACGTTACATGAAGCTGTTGGAAGGAATCACTTACGAGTTCCAAAGTGGTACCAGCAGTCCAACTAGTACAATTACGATGAGTAGTGAGTCAAAATCATCGTTTGCAATGGTCGACCACCACCTCATATGTCATCCGCTTCTGTATTCACTGCTATAAGTGATGGCAGAGGTTGTGTAAAGATCGATTCCACTGGATAGTGGATGGCTGGATATGAATGATTTGGTGTGGTGTACATTACCTGCCATCAGTGAAGTATGGAGCAGGAAGAGAAGGTGTTGATCATGTTACGGTATGAGAGTGTTTTCCATGATTAGGGTGTGTTTTTTTTTACTTTATTGTTATTTTAAAACCTGTACAACAGGCAGGCTGTCAGCAGCACACTACGCTGCTCTTCAGCCATAGAAGACACAAGCAGCAAAAACAGTGAGAAGACACATAAGTCACAGAGCGGTGGGCAATAAAACAGGAGACACACAGAGACAATCACGGAGCCGTTCACACTCGTCGATAATCCACACTGCTAGCTGATGAGACGACGCACAACCACTGAAGATGATGATGGCACTGGTGAACGATGGAGGGGACGGTGAACACTAAACACTAAACACTAAACACACAAAACACTGATGGCGGCGACCTCCGGCGCGCGAATGTCCACGTAACGTGTGCGAGTCCGGGGACCTGCCAAGAGGGGTAGAAGGGGGAGGTGGGGGAGAGGGGAGAAAAAGGATGCCAATGGCTGAGGAGTCGGGGGCAGGAGGAGAGGAACAGGGGAGGGGAGGCCCGGGGGAGGAGGGGGGGAGAAAAGGAGGAGGGAGGGAAAAGGGAGAGGAGGGAGGGAGGGTGCACGGAGGAGTAAGTACAGGAGGAGGGTGGGAGGATCAAAGTTGGTAGGAGGGGTAGATGGAAGGGAGGAGGGCATCATCAGGGAGGGGGAGCTGGCGGAAGCCACCTTGGGAGAGGGTAAGGAGGGTGGAGAGGTGGAGACCGGGTGGGACGTGCGAATACAGGCGCGGCAGCGGGCGGGGGTGGGAGAGGATCGGGGAGACGAGCGGGTGAGGAGGATCGAGTTTGCGGGAGGTGTACAGGATCCGTATCCTTTCAAGGAAAAGGAGGAGGTGGGGGAAGGGGATGAGATCGTAGAGGATCCGCGTGGGGGAGGGGAGACGGATGCGATAGGCGAGGCGGAGAGCATGGCGTTCAAGGATTTGGAGGAATTTATAAAAGGTAGGGGGAGCGGAGATCCATGCTGGATGGGCATAACAAAGGATAGGGCGGATGAGGGATTTATAGGTGTGGAGGATGGTGGAGGGGTCCAGACCCCACGTACGGCCGGAAAGGAGCTTGAGGAGACGGAGGCGGGAACGTGCCTTGGCTTGGATTGTCTGGAGATGGGGAGTCCAGGAGAGGCGACGATCGAGGGTGACGCCAAGGTACTTAAGGGTGGGAGTGAGGGCGATGGGACGGCCAGAGACGGTGAGATAGAAATCAAGGAGGCGGAAGGAAGGGGTGGTTTTGCCTACAATGATCGCCTGGGTTTTGGAAGGATTGACCTTGAGCAACCACTGGTTGCACCAAGCGGTGAACCGGTCAAGATGGGATTGGAGAAGGCGTTGGGAGCGCTGTAGGGTGGGGGCAAGGGCAAGGAAGGCGGTGTCATCGGCAAACTGGAGAAGGTGGACGGGGGGTGACGGCGGCGGCATGTCCGCCGTGTACAACAGGTACAGAAGGGGGGAGAGGACGGAGCCTTGGGGCACACCGGCGGAGGGGAAGAAGGTGTAGGAATCGGTGTTATGGATGGTGACATAGGAAGGACGGCGGGAGAGAAAGGAGCCGATCAGACGGACGTAGTTAATGGGAAGGGCGAAGGTTTGGAGCTTGAAGAGGAGACCGGAATGCCATACGCGGTCATATGCACGTTCGAGGTCCAGGGAGAGGAAGATTGCGGAGCGGCGGGAATTAAGCTGTTCGGAAAGGAGATGAGTGAGGTGAAGGAGAAGGTCGTCGGAAGAGAAGGACGGCCGAAAGCCACACTGGGTGACGGGAAGGAGGCGGTGCTGGCGGAGATGCTGGTGGATGCGACGGGTGAGGATAGATTCCAGGACCTTGCTGAAGACTGAGGTAAGGCTGATGGGACGGTAGGAGGAGACGGCGGACGGCGGTTTGCCAGGTTTAAGGAACATGAGGATACGGGAGGTTTTCCACAGGTCGGGGTAGTAACCGGTGGACAGGACTACATTGTAGAGCCTGGCCAGGGTGGAGAGGAAAGAGACAGGAGCTTCACGAAGGTGACGGTAGGTGACACGATCGTGACCAGGAGCGGTGTTGCGTTTGGTGCGGAGTGTAACAATGAGATCCTGTGTAGTGATAGGGGCATTGAGTTCCGTGTGTGTAATGTTGTCCAAGTATTGGAAACCAGGAGCGAGGGGAGGGACAGAGGTGTCAGTTCGATCGCGGATATCCGGGAAGAGGGAGTAATCGAACTGGGGATCGTCGGGGATGGAGAAGACATCGGAGAGGTAGGAGGCGAAGTGATTGGCCTTACTAAGGGTGTCAGGGAAGGGGTGATCATCGTGGAGAAGAGGATAGTAGGGGGAGGGTTTAGTTCCGGTAAGGCGACGGAAGGCCGACCAGAACTTGGACGAGTTGATTGGTAGGGTTGCATTTAAACGGGTGCATGTCTGTCGCCAGTCCCGGCGTTTCTTAGCCGCGAGCAAATTACGAACGTGTCGGTGGAGTTGCCGGTGGCGTCGGAGTGTGTTCGGGTCACGCGTGCGGAGGAAGGCACGGTAGAGACGACGGGATTCACGGAGGAGGAGAACGGCCTGTGGGGGTAAGGTAGGACGGTGGGGGTGGGATTAGGGTGTGTTTCGCCCATTGCTTTTATGGAAACGTTAAATGTGGAAAGGCATGAAGACATTTATCAGCAATGTGTACTACGTGCACTAAACGGGCAGTTTCTACATCTACATCTACATACAGTGTGGTCCATTGATAGTGACCGGACCAAATATCTCACGAAATAAGCATCAAACGAAAAAACTACAAAGAAAGAAACTCGTCTAGCTTGAAGGGGGAAAAAATTGCGCTATGGTTGGCCCGCTAGATGGCGCTGCCATAGGTCAAACGGATATCAACTGCGTTTTTTAAAATAAGAACCCCCATTTTTTATTACATATTCGTGTTGTACGTAAAGAAATATGAATGTTTTAGTTGGCCCACTTTTTTCGCTTTGTGACAGATGGCGCTGTAATAGTCACAAACGAATAAGTACATGATATCACGTAACATTCCGCCAGTGCGGACAGTATTTGCTTCCTGGTACATTACCCGTGTTAAAATGGACCATTTACCAATTGCGACAGGTCGATATCGTGTTGATGTATGGCTATTGTGATCAAAATGCCCAGCGGGCGTGTGCAATGTATGCTGCTCGGTATCCTGGACGACATCATCCAAGTGTCCGGACCGTTCGCCGGAAAGTTACGTTATTTAAGGAAACACAAAATGTTCAGCCACATGTGAAACGTCAACCACGACCTGCAACAAATGATGATGCCCAAGTAGGTGTTTTAGCTGCTGTCGCGGCTAATCCGCACATCAGTAGCAGACAAATTGCGCGAGAATCGCCAATCTCAAAAACGTCGGTGTTGAGAATGCTACATCGACATCGATTGCACCCGTACCATATTTCTATGCACCAGGAATTTCATGGCGACGAATTTTAACGTCGTGTACAGTTCTGCCACTGGGAACAAGAGAAATTACGGGACGATGTCATATTTTATGCACGCGTTCTAATTAGCGGCGAAGCGTCATTCACCAACAGCGGTAACGTAAACCGGCATAATATGCACTATTGGGCAACGGAAAATCCACGATGGCTGCGACAAGTGGAACATCAGCAACCTTGGCGGCATTATGGGAGGAAGGATAATAGGCTCCCATTTTATCGATGGCAATGTTTTACCGAAGTTTTACCGATGTTACTACATGATTTTTCACTTCATGACAGAATGGCGATGTACTTCAAACTAGTTGGATGTCCGGCACATAGCTCGCGTGCGGTTAAAGCAGTATTGAACAGCATATTTCATGACAGGTGGAATGGCCCGCACTTTCACCGATTCTGACGTCCCCGGATTTCTTTCTGTGGGTCAAGTTGAAGGATATTTGCTATCGCGATCCACCGACAGTGCCTGACAACATGCGTCAGCGCACTGTCAATGCATGTGCGAACATGACGGAAGGCGAACTACTCGCTGTTGAGAGGAATGTCGTTACACGTATTGCCAAATGCACTGAGGTTGACGGACATTATTTTCAGCATTTATTGCATTAATGTGGTATTTACAGGTAATCACGCGTAACAGCATGCACTCTCAGAAATGATAAGATCACAAAGGTACATGTATAACATTAGAACAACCGAAATAAAATGTCCAAACGTACCTACGTTCCATATTTTAATTTAAAAAACCTACCTGTTACCAACTGCTCGTATAAAATTGTGAGCCATGTGTTTGTGACTATTACAAAGCAAAAAAAGTGGTCCAACTAAAACATTCATATTTCTTTACGTAATACACGAATATGTAATAAAAATGGGGGTTCCTATTTTTAAAAAACGCAGTTGATATCCGTTTGACCTATGGCAGCGCCATCTAGCGAACCAACCATAGCACCATCTGGTTTCCCCCTTCAAGCTAGACAAGTTTCGTTCTGTGTAGTTTTTTTTTTTTTTCGTTTGACGCTTATTTCGTGAGATATTTGGCCCGGTCATGATCAATGGACGACCCTGTATACTCCGCTAGCCAACGGTGGTAATAATATACGCTCTACATCCTCGGCGAAGATCGGATTTCGAAATTTAGTGAGCAGTCCCTTCTGTTTAGCGCGTCGCCTATCTGCAAGTGTGTCCCTCTTCAAATTTTCTATGAGATTTGTAACGCTCTCGCGATGGCTAAATGTACCAGTCACGAATCTTGCCGCTCTTCTTCGGACCTTCTCAATCTCATGAATCAGACCCAACTGGTAAGGGTCCCATACAGACGAACAGCACTCTAAGACTGGACTAACTAACGAATTGTAAGCAATTTCCTTTGTTGAAGGATTGCATCGCTTCAGGATTCTACCAATAAACCGCAATCTAGAGTTCGCCTTGCCCGTTACTTGTGCAATCTGATCATCTCATTTGAGATCATTTCGAATGGTCACACCCAGATACTTGACGGATGTTACCCCTTCCAAAGACTGGGCATTTATTTTGTACTCGTACATTAATGGGGATTTTCGCCTTGTTATACGCAGTAGGTTACACTTACTAATATTGAGAGATAACTGCAACTCATTACACCACGCATTTATTTTCTGCAAATCATCGTTGATTTGTTCACAACTTTCGTGTAATACTACTTTCCTGTAGACTACTGCATCATCGGCAAACATTCTAATGCCGCTGTCAATACCATCAACCAGATCGTTTATGTAAATCGTAAAAATCAGCGGACCTATTATGCTGCCCTGGAGCACACCTGAAGTTACGCTTGCTTCTGCTGAAGTAACCCCGTTCAGGATGACATCCTGCTCCCTCTCTGTTAGAAAACTTTCTATCCAACCGCATATTTCATCGGATAGACCGTAAGCGCGCACTGCTGAAGTAACCCCGTTCAGGATGACATCCTGCTCCCTCTCTGTTAGAAAACTTTCTATCCAACCGCATATTTCATCGGATAGACCGTAAGCGCGCACTTTTTGGAGCAAGCGACAGTGCGGAACTGAGTCGAACGCCTTTCGAAAGTCTATAAACACGGCATCAACCTGGGAGCCGGTATCTAGAGTCTGTTGTATATCATGAACAAAGAGGACCAGCTGTTTCTCGCATGACCATCACCGTTTGTGTCAGCTTGACAGTGCATCTTACCGTAAAGCATCATCTATGAGACAACGGTCTATGTATAATAACATTCCTGAAATGGACTTTTGGATGAGGTAGAACAACTACTTCGCTACATGCCTCAGCAGTGAACATCACTACCTTATCTGCTTCGGCTCTTGAAGAAGTATGGGCTGTCATTCCTCCATAGATATTCACATACATCATTGAAAATCTTCTCAACAGACGTCAATCTATTATAAAGGCAAAGGGTGGACACACCCCATATTAATTTTACAATGTTGCAACTTCTGCTGTAACATGGAAGTGCAGCTTGTTGTTGATTTGCTGTAACATGACAACAACGACAATGTGTCAGGTAATTTCGTTTGTGGATTGTCTGTAACCATGAGAGAAAGAGAATGAAGAAGCACTTGACATTCACGATTGGAATAGTCCGAAGAAATTGACGGGGCGATCAGTTTTCTTGCTATCTTCGAAAGCAGTCAACATCAGATTTGGAGCGACAGTGCTGCTTTATCTGAAAGAGTGCAAAATATATCTGCCGTCTAGATTCTGTACCATCAGTGCTGGGGAACCAGAGTTTCTCAACAGTGGCACAATGTACGTGATTTGCATTCGATTTGGTTGACATGTAAATGCTGTTTCAGACGTGAGTCAGGAAATAGCACACTTGCTTAACATGGAGTGCGTTAAAGATTTTGATCTCATTTTGATTTTATTATGGCAACCACAGTAATCAAAACTAGTCTGTTTAATGGAGTTGTCTCAAATTCTTACTCAGATTGTGACAACGTCCTGTTTACAATAAATGTTGCTGGAAAAAGTGTTGAAGGTGATGATTAAACTTGTATGTTTACACTGTCTGTGATCGTAAATCCACGTTTTCTGTGATTTATTGTGTGAAAATGTAAAGAAAAAATATAGTACAATTTGTATCTCTCGTACTTTTCTTTGGTGTTTCTATCATTCCTTCTGTAATATATTACAATGTTAGCGCTTCGTTAAAGTAAGCTCTACAGACAGATAAAATGTACTGCTTATAACGATGATGAGACAGATGTGGAAACACTGCATTCATTTTTTTTGTGTTGTTTGCGCTTGTATGAGATGAAATTTAAAGACGACACAATACAGTATTTATAAAAGCGGAAAATTTTGTAGTGTGTGCGTGTGTGTGTGTGTGTGTGTGTGTGTGTGTGTGTGTGTGTGTGTGTGTCTTTGTGATGGCGCCAATGTACGCAATTTCAAAGTGAAATTATGTTTGAACTTAACGGGGATAGGATGTCAAATGGGCCAACTTGGACCAGGAGAGACACCACAGGGCATTTCAATTTCCACTGTCTACACTTTCGCAAATAAATTCATAAGACTTTGTCGGCATGACCAGGCAGGATTCAGGATTCAGACTCATAGCAGTAGAAGTTCAAAAAAATAACAAAATAATTTTCTGACATGTCAAATTTGATCATTTTTTCCACTTACTATTGGCTGCATTTGTTGCTCTAGGTACACTTTTCTTCATAAGGAAGAGAGATTCTTTGATGAATTTTGCACTGCATATTAAAGATAAACTCCTTATTGCAGAACTCTAGAATTTGCCAAATATATTAGAAACTTTGGTAAAAATTGAGATAATTGACTATAAAATTTGAGTTTTTTCTAAACATGAAGTATAAAATGTAACAGCTCATCATTTTTTCATAAATTAAATAAATTCTAGAATTTCATACACCTGTAAGTATAGTTTGTATACTGTGCAAAATTCATCGAAGAATCTCTCTTACTTATTGAAGTAAAGGGTACCTATAGCAACACATGCAGCCATTAGTAAGTGAAAAAAATGACCAGATTTGACATGTAGAAAAAATTAATTTCGTTGTGTTTTTGAGCTTCTACTGTTATGAGTGTGAATCCTGAATCCTTCCTGGTCATGCTGACTAAGTTTTATAAATTTATTTGTAAAAGTATAGACAGTGGAAATTCAAAAGTTCTGTGGTGCCTTTTCTGCTCCAAGTCGGCCCGTTTAACGTCCTACGCCCCTTAACGCCATTAGGTGTTAATAATTTTGAATATAATACCAATTCAAGTGAAGCTTGGGTAACCTTTTCGGAAATACTACATATCTTCGAACTCAGTGTAACATGTAGCAGGCACCTGGACAGCGTAAAAATGGCGCTGAGATTTATTAGGGGTGTTTGGGGAGGGGGGCAGAGAGGAGGTACAAAGCATAACTTGGCTGCTTTCGCCATCATTGGCTTTTTCAATTTCTCACCACAAACACGCTGCATTTCTTATTTTCCCACAGGCGCCATTTACATTTTCAAATTCTTCATCACAACTTTCTTGCACTGTGGCCATCTTGCATTTCCTAATTTCCCGCTACCATCATCGTGAATTTTTCACTGACTGCAGCGCCGACAAGCTGCAATAGTTTGAAGTGTGCGCCAAATAGTACCTTGATGTATGACAATATGTCTTCTTGTCAGGTCAGTACACGGTTATAAACACAAACAGTGGGAAATGCAGGAGTTGGTCTACCAACAAAGAAGAAAATTAGAATATAGTTAAGCTACTATGAACAGCATAGTCAACGCATTATCAAGGCCAAATAGAAACTAACCCAGACACATCACAGTAGTACAAGCTTATAATGCCAACTAGCTCTGCAGACGAAAGACAGAAAGAATGCATGATGAGATATTTAGGTACGAGTAGTTCACAGAGAGAAAAAATTAATTGCGATGAGTACCTGAAATTCAGTAGCTGGAAAAAGAAGATAAGGGAAAATAGTAGGAGAACATGGACTGGGAGAAAGGAATGAAAGAGGACACCGCCCAATAGCATGTTGCACTGACCGTAATTTAATCTCCGCAAATGCATTATTCAAGAATCATGATAGGAGATTGTATACTATAAAAAATCTAAAGACAGTTGAAGCTTTCAGAATGATTATGTAATGATAAGACAGAGATTTCGAAACCAGATTTTAAAATTTTAAGATACTTCCAGGGCCAGATGTGGATTTTAATCATTATATATTGGATCTGAACTGCAGATTAAAATTGAAGAAAGTGCATAAAGGTAGGAAATCAAGGAGTTGGGACCTGGATAAATTGGAGGAACCGGAAGCTGTTGAGAGTTTCAGAGAGAGCATTAGATAATGTTGGACTGAAGATGGGGAAAGTACTGCAATAGAAGATGAATGGGTAGCTTTGGGTTACAGAACATGAAAAGCGACAGAGGATCACACAGGCATCTGAGTAGAAACACTCGGATAACACAGGAGATATTGAATTTAATTGATGAATGGAGAAAATATGAAAATGCAACAAATGAAGCAGGTGAAAGGGAATAAGGGGGTCAAAAAATAGACTGGCAGAAAGTATAAAATGGCTAAGCGCGAATGTCTAGAGGTTAATTGCAAGGCTAGAAATATGCATAACAAGTGGAAAGATAAGTGCCGCCTTTAGGGAAATTAAGAGAGACATGTGGAGAAAAGCAAACGTCTGAAATCAAGAGCTCAAATGGCAAGGCAGTACTAAGCAAAGAAGGGAAACCTGGAACATAAAAAGCATATATAGAAAGCCTGTATAAGTGAAACAAACTCGACAATAATATTATACGAAGAGAAGACATTGGAGATGTGATACTGTGAGAAGAATTTGACAGAGCACCGAAACAAGGGCTTTGTAGCAAACGGCATTCCCTCGAATTACGAAATTATTCTACCTCGTGTGTAAGATATTTGAGACAGGTGAAATACTCTCACAGTTCAGAGAGAATGTAATTACCCCAATTCAAAAACAAAGTCAGGTGCTGACAGTCCTAAATACTATCGAAGCATCAGTTCCAAAATATCGACACGAATTATTTAG
The DNA here is from genome assembly GCF_023864345.2 of Schistocerca serialis cubense. Classification (NCBI taxonomy): domain Eukaryota; kingdom Metazoa; phylum Arthropoda; class Insecta; order Orthoptera; family Acrididae; genus Schistocerca; species Schistocerca serialis. The sequence continues at coordinate 162,232,982 of NC_064643.1, forward strand.
AAAAAAAGGGAAAAAGTGCTAGAGGACAAGCTCAGGAAAGATCAGTTTGGGTTCCAGAGAGATGTGGGAACGATAATCCTTAAATACAGAAGGTGCAGAGATAATTCCATTCGTAGTACAAGAAAAGAGTAATGTCGAAGATATTAGAAAGGCTAGCGGGTAGCTATGAAGTAGAGGATGGGAATAACCATTAATGCAGCGAGCACAAAATTATGCCCAAAAAGTAGACGACATTGAAGATCTTTTGAAAGAATTACAGTATAACAAATAATCATTTACCGAGCCACAAAAGTGTGCAACAGGCGAAAACTAACAGACCGTTGCAATATCCAATAAATCGTTATTCTGACAATAGAGTAATTCACACAAATGCAGTCAGGATTGATAACTGACGATAAAATTAAATATCGTTCTCAACTTACACGGATTTTGATTTAAAATAAATAATGTTTATTAATTGTTTTTATTGTTCAACTAACCAAACATATCTCAATGTTTTGTGAACCTACTGTTCAGAGCAGCCCACTGCACTATTAACTAGTTCTGGCAAACTAAGAAAAGTCTGACACTGGCTAATTCATGCAAAATTATCAAAAGTCCAGAAAGCTCACACTAACTCATAAGGATATTTATAAGTTCAGGAAATATTCCCCGTAAAATTTCTGATTTTTCAGTGCTGAGGTGCGTGAATATACAAATCCCCAAAATATTGCTTATAAAAATTCCATACACTTTGAAGGTTGCAGTTCACTTGTTGAGATATGCAATATGCATGTCCGCTCTCTTCCAGGACTCCAAATCAACTGCTGCTATGTGAGATGCCCACTGGCTATTTATGCATTTGGTCTCTCATTGCGCAAGTTGCCATACATTTATTTCCCATGCATTTCTTAAACATTTAACTTTTATTTAACTTACATACATTACACATCTTTCTATACCGAAATTTCTTCAGTTTTCTAATGCTGTCTTCAGCTTTTTGTTGACATTCTGCTAATTATGATAGTTATTCCATGATACTTTTCTGTAGAAAAATTGCAAACATATTGAAATAGATACACTTATGGGTAGATACCTTAGTCTAGTTTACCATACCGCTGATACTTTAATTAATTTTCTGTTTATTTCGTGTGAAAACAACATTTCTATACCTTGGAATTCACAATCTGGCTTACAGTTCAATGTATGTAATATATACAAAAATGCAATTAGTACGTTCTGATAAAGCTCCGGAAACACCATCCATGAGGAAGTAGTTTTTTTAAAAATCGTCCCAGGCGTAAAACATTTTAGAATTTTTGATAATAGCATACGAACTACTGGTCCGGTCGAGCCCGCATTTAGACGTACATACCTGTCTTATTTTTACTCTTATTTGATGTGCTTTGTTATTTTCTAGCTGTATCAGTTCAGATGTTATTGACTGTTCAGTGAGCATCGCAGTCCTATGTCCGGGGTCCAAGGCGTCTTGTCACTGGTCCGCGCGGCCCCCCCCCCCCCCCTTCAGAGGTTAGAGTCCACGGTCGGGAATGGGTGTGTGTGTGTCGTCCTTAGCGTAAGTTAGTTTAAGTTAGATTAAGTAGTGTGTAAGCTTAGGGACCGGTGGCCTCAGCAGTTTGGTCCCATAAAACCTTGCTACAAATTTCCAAAAATTTCCCTTATGTCCTCCATAAAGATTCCCCCACCAGGACCTCTCAAAAGGGTGAGCGCGGCGGGATATTTCAGACGCCGTGTCAAATCACCATTGCACGTGATACACTCCTGCACTCGTGGTATGTCTCATTCTACCGCTTCCGACAATCGACGAGTGTGAAATCTGTCATCCGCTGAGTTAAGTGACTCAAACCTCGCAGCCACTTCCTGGCTAATGCTGTGGCCCTGGCGTAGATCTCTGAGTTCAGTCCGCTGTGGACACCACGACCCCACAGCTGTCAAATACAGTCTAAGACAAGAAAAAAAACGAAAGATGAAACAGGAAATATCCAAATAGGACGGAAATCGGTAGCTGTGATGTACATGTATATGCCAACAATTGACTAGAATTTCAGAAAAATTCGATGATTTACAAATTGAGCAAGTCAATAATGGATTGGTCCACCTCTGGTCCTTATGCAAGCAGGTACTCGGTTTGGCGTTGATTAACGGTGTTGCTGGATGTCCTCCAGAGGGATAATGATGATGATGACGATAATGATGATGAGGTCTCATACTCCAAGGAGCGTAGGGAGACCCACACCGCTGACTAGGCAAGATCCTAGCGGAGGTGGTTTGCCATTGCCTTCCTCCGACCGTAATGGGGATGAATGATGATGATGTAGACAACACAACACCCAGTCATCTCGAGGCAGAGAAAATCCCTGACCCCGCCGGGATTCGAACCCAGGACGCCATGCGCGGGAAGCGAGAACGGTACCGCAAGGCGACGGGCTGCGGTCCAGAGGGATACCATGCCCAATTCTATCCAATTGGCGCGTTAGATTGACAAAAACCTGAGCTGCTTCGAGACCCGTAACGTTCCAAACGTTCTCAGTTGGGGAGAGATCCGACCTTGCTGGCCAAGGTAAGATTTAGCAAGCACGAAGACGAGGAGTAGAAACCTCGCCGTATGCGGACTTGCATGAAGGGCAACAAAACAGGGTGTAGAATATCGTCGAAGTACCGCTGTGCTGTAAGGGTACCTAAAGGTACCACGAATGGCCACCACAGGGGTCCTGCTATGAAATGAAGTGGCACCCCCGCCCATCACTCTTGTCTGTCAGGCCGCATGGCGGGCGGCAGTCGCATTGGTCTCCTACTGCTGTCCAGGCCGTCTCCAGACACTTCTGCGCTGATCATCGGGGCTCAGTTCGAAGTGTGGACTCGTCACTCAAGACATTTATACTCCAGTCAATGACATTCTAGGCCGAAGACGTGTTTGAAGATGCCTCTGGCAGTGGTTAGCTACGAGAGTGAGTCAAATGAAAACCTCAAATTTGTAATAACAAATCGAAATTTCTCGGCGTTGTCCTGTAAGTTGGTAAGCGTGCTACAAACAGCGTGCAGAATGGCAGCATAGTGCGGATGCACACATACCGTCGCAGTATGCAAGATACCCTCGCTTCTAAACTGATACTGTTATTACTCAGCTTAGCCGCGAGTCCGTAGAGGGTGGTATATGTGACGTACAGTATAACTGGTCAGCATTTCCACCCGGAATTCGCGAGTGTAAGTCGGACCTTCCTTTGGTGGGTCGTGTTGTTGGATTTCCTCCTACCTGTGCGCAGTGCAGCTCTCGTAAATGTCGTCCCGTGCAGATTCTTCATTGGCGCATTGGATGTCTCTGTCGGTAGAAGCTAATTATCTGAAATTGCTGTCGATCAATTTTGGGGTATCTATTTACTCGAAATTAACATTCAGAATGCCGTAATATCACTTTTATTCCTATTAGATCAATAATGAAACACTCATGTCACAAACTACTCGTAACCGATAGTATGGCTACACATCGAACAAGACAGAAAGAGCTCTTAACGACGACTGCCGACTTTGGCGCGCAGTCTGTTACTAGTTTCGTCACAGTTCGTGGATTTCCGATCAAGTTCGTACTTACTAAGATATGCATTTGTTAATGAACGGGTGTGAATTTTGAGGCAAAATTATGATAAATAGTTTTAAACATCCAGAGGCTCCTCCTAATATTCATGTTGTCATAAATTACTTTAATTATTAAATATAAATAAACAAAATCGGTGACTTTGGCGCCAAGATGGCGGTACTTCCCGTCGTGTATATTTCCTAGGCTGAGGCTTGTTGCTACGGTCCAGCGCCGAGCCCCACCCCACTACGCGCGACACATGGTCGCTTCGTCACCTAGCCAGCCAGCGTGGGAAATGCTCTCCGACTCATGGCCGGCTACGGACTACAGCATTTCCTAACTGTCGTGAATACATCAATAAGAGACAATAATTTATTAAAACTGGTAAAAATGTCTTCCTCATTTAAGAGGCACCTTACAAGTATCAGTATAAAGATGGCCGCCCCACTTGCGACTTGCACCAGGGAAGAACAGCGTTCTGTTATTCCGCTCTTGCGTAGTGAAGGTGTGAAACCTATTGAAATTCATCGACGAATGAAGGTTCAGTACGGTGATGCATGTTTGTCACAGCAGCAAGTCTACGAATGGAGCAGGAAGTTCGCAAATGGTGTGGCTTCAGTGGAAGATGCTCTTCGTCCAGATCAGGCACAACGAGTTGTGACTCCACGGTTCATTGCAGCAGTTGAAGCCATAGTGAAGGAAAACCGCAGAGTGATACTGACTGACATTGAAGCATGTTTACAGGTTAGTCATGGGTCAGCACGCCACATTTTGCATGATGTGCTCCAGTTTCACAAAGTGTCTGCAAGATGGGTGCCACGGCAGCTGACTCCTGAAATGACAGAACGACGTGTTGATGCTTGTGAAGAACTTCTTCGGCGCTTTGAACGAGAAGGTGATGGCTTCCTTGCAACAATCGTTACTGGGGACAAAACCTGGGTTCATTTCCACCAACCGGAAACGAAGAAAGCGAGCAAGGAATGGAGCCATTCCTCATCACCAAAACCAAAGAAGTTTCGAACAGAGCCATCAGCATGTAAGGCTATGCTGACTCTCTTTTGGGACGAAAAAGGCGTCATTTTGGAGCATTACATGTCTAGAGGGACCACTGCCACCAGTGCATCGTACACAGATATCCTAAAAAGTCATCTGCGGCCTGCAATCAAATCAAAGCGACGTGGATTGCGGTCAGCAGGTGTCCTTTTGCAACATGAGAATGTAAGCCCCGACACTGCACGTACAACAGTTGCAACGATCACAGACCTGCATTTTGAGTGTCTTCCTCATCCACCATATTCACCAGACCTTTCCCCAAGTGATTTCCATGTGATTGGACCACTCAAAGATGCAATGGGAGGAAAGAAGTTCCGTTCTGATGAAGAGGTACGCCACGCGGAGCATGAGTGGTTGCGCGGACTACCAAAAGAATTTTTTTCTAAAGGAATTTATGCACTTTGTAAGCGGTGGAGGACTTGCATTGAGCGTGGGGGAGATTATGTTGAAAAGTGATACAGCTTTGTACCATTTCTGCACAATAGATAATATTTTTTAAAAAATTTAAGGTTTTCATTTGACTCACGTCTCGTACAAAGTGGTGAGGCTACTGTCATCGTAAGAAAGGTGGACAGGAGCAGAAATTACTAGCGAACCAATTAACATAGTAAACAGAAGATTTACTTAACTTGTATTTCTCCTAGCATATGAAGACTCATTACAAATAATGAAGCAAGAAATAGAGACCAGTTCAGACAGTAGCAATAAGGATGAGACTCTCTGAACCAAAGCATGAGCAGTGACGTCAGAGCTACGACTAGCCACTGTCTGCGTAGCATCACATAGCGAAGGGGTTCCGACTGCGAGCTTGCTGTGGGGCTGCGACTGGCTGTCCCATATCGCAGTGGCAGAGGGCGACCATACTACAGAGCCACTGCAGGCATGGCTCAGTGGGCGCGCACCATTGGGTCCACCAGATCCCGTGTGACCGCTATCGGTGCCTGGCAGAAACGTGCATTTCCATTGCCAACTTTGTGACGTCTGCAGGATCGTATTCATACACGACACCACATCGGTGTTTGATATCTGCGCCACCCTTACAGAACAGCAGTATGCCTGCAACATTGTACGCCCCGTTTTGTTGCCCTTCTTGGTAGGCCATCCTGGACTTACATTTTAGCAAGGTAATGCCCACCCATATGCGGCGACAGTTTCTGCTGCTTGCCTTCGTACTTGCCAAAATCTGTCTTGGCCAGCCAGGTCACCAGATCTCTCCCTAATTGAGAACATTTGAAGTATTATGGGCAGGGATCTCGAACCAGCTCACGATTTTAAAAATCAAACGTGCAAATTGGACACAAGTTGGCACGATATTCCTCGGGAGAACGTACAACAACTCCGTCAATCCGTGCAAAGCCCTATAACTGCTTGCATAATGGCCAGAAGTGGACCAACCCGTTATTGACTTGCTCAACTTGTGAAGCTCTTTCTCCTGAATTTCTATGAAATTATAATTATTTGTTTGCCGTACACGTACATCATTTCTAACGATTTTCATCTCATTAAAGTAATTCCTTTGTGGTGCATTTTTTTTCTTAGAGTGTACAGCCTCCTCTCTTTTTAAAAGTTCCGCCGTTTAGCATCATCTTGCTGTTGCATCACGACAACCTCCACTTGCTGCTCCATGCACACAACAAAAAAATTCTGATGCAAGCAGCATCAAACGCTGTATCAACTGTGGCAACTCATATGGCACAAGAACAGTTTCATATCTAATCATCTCTTGGATATAACTGTCCAGTTTTATTAGGAAAATATTTCGATGACAACCAGGCAAAGAAAACAATGTTTTCATGGATTTCTAGGTAACGCTTTAAAATTCATTCAGAATGCCGTCGCCGGCCGCTGTGGACGAGCGGTTCTAGTCGCTTCAGTCCGGAGCTGCGCTGCTGCTACGGTCGCAGGTTCGAATCCTGCCTCGGGCATGGATGTGTGTGATGTCCTTAGGTTAGTTAGGTTTAAGTAGTTCTAAGTTTAGGGGACTGATGACCTCAGATGTTACGCCCCATAGTGCTTAGAGTCATTTGAACCAGAATGCCGTCATGTTTTTGGACAAAAGTAATGCTTTATTATGTGAAACCTGCAACACTCTGATAGTTTTACGCCTAAAAAAGAGGAAATAATTAACGACAAATTCTTTTAATTTATTTACTCAAATGTCCTCACCAGATTCACAATTGATGAACAAACGTCTGCCAAAATTGTTTTGATTACATGGTACAAAAATTTTTAGGAAAATAATAATTTGGCAGTAATGTGAATATTTGCTTTGGAAAATACATTTAGGTATACAAGGATGTGACTGTGTGTTGCGAAAAATTGCCACTCACCAAACTCAGATATGGACGAACGTTATAATGAGTTCTGCAGTATTGCAAATAAAACTACTGAGAAGCGTAAACAAGCACCAGTATCAAATGAAAAAAATCTCCCTATGAAACTTGGTATGAACTATATCAGAATTCAGAACTCTAGTATACTTATTAAAGAACTTATTAAAGATTTTCCAGTTTATTGTGTCCGTTCCATGTTCTAACGCCATTGCTGAGAGGGAATTTTCCCTTTTTGGAAACGCCTTGACTGATTCAAGAAACAGATTGGGTGTTGAACACTTGAAGGTGGAACTGGAAGTAAAAATTTACTTCCTGTAGAATTACAAAGGTTTTTTAATTGCGTTTTTAAGAATAAAAAATTGCTCAAATGTGTCAAGTCCCAAAACAAGTACTCCTCTAAAAAAAATTATTGACTGCGCAAAATGCTTTATTTAACGATTTGTGTTAAAAAAATTTGTGATGATTACTTTGTAATAGCGAAGAGTTTATTTTGTTAATTTTGTTTCAGATTTTAAATACTACTGGTCAAAAATGATTAGAGTTGTTTTTCTCTCGTTTCTGTACATTTCGAGGCAGGTCCCGTTTTTTTCTCAAGTCCCGCGCATAAATTTGTGGTTTTCCACGTATCTGTGACAACAGCTAGCAACCCTACGCAGGGCAGTCGAGTTTAATGTCATTGCAAATCCCTTTTCGAGACGAAGAATTTTCATTACTTCCTTTTTTCATCCGGGCTGTAGTGTCCCAGATATCTCCAGAAACTATTTTAGCCACCCCACCCTGTATTGGTGTATGTACATTCAGCGGCATTTGTGGATACTGTCTGCGAAATATGTTGCGAATAGAGTTAGGAGCAAAGACGTAATATATTTTTTACGCATCTCGGTGTTTATGGCGTTATATCTCATGAATTACGTGTCTTACGAGGTATAATTACTGTAGATACATCCAGCAGCATATGTGGATACTGTCTGCGAAACTAATTGTGAATGCAGTTAGTAACACAGAAATAATAATGAGTTTTTCACGCATAATGAGTTTTTCACGCTTCTCATTTTTTACGACGTCCAGTCTCCCGAACTATGATAGAAAGATCGTTCTTACCGCCGCCCCCCCCCAACCCCCCCCCCCCCCCCCACCCCCCGCACACACAGCGATTTTTGCATAACAATGTGGGATATATGCGCCAAGTTTGGCACACCCACATATATCCATATTTATAATACCATTTATGGATTTGGGTGTCTGTACAAATAAGCATAAACAATAAACAGAAACATAGTAAACCAATGCCTCGAGCATCGAGTTTTTCTGTGTGTATGCACATGAACAACATGTGTAACATAATAAAATAAATTCAAATTTACGTGACCATAATAACACAATCAGTCCTTAAACTACTTCCGTTCTTTTTAATTTGTATCTAATCAAACATGCTACATTTTATCGATGCACTTTCAGCATATCTTTTAAAACGCAAGAACACTTCCGCAATACCTTTCGCTGTTTTCTTTGGTACCTTTCGAGCTTTTTACATGTTTTAGCTGTTTTTCAGGATATTCTTTCGCTCTGACGACAGTAAAATCAGACATACGACAAGTAAAAAACCCCTACTATCCAAAACATCTGCAGCAACAATGCAGGAGTCGAGGAATCCATTTTGAAGCACACTACAGGTTTCTCGGAGAAATTAATCCTCCACTGTTAATGGTTGAACACTAAAGCCGAACCAAAAATGTTGTCGTCAATTAACCATCCCACTCAGCCGCCTCCCGAGCATTAAATAGAGCACCAGCTCTATCGATGTACCTACAATGTACACTGAATACGAGCTAGCTGATGGGTGTCATGAATACGAGCTAGCTGATGGGTGTCAGAGTCAATCTTTTCGAGGTTAGTTCCTTTTCACCCTAGAGATAGACAGTTATAAGTACTCCCCGAGCAAGGACCCACATAAATGTGACGATTAAATAAGTACCAAACACAACAAGAGTTACTTACTCGCCGACAACGTCAACTGGCGCCACCAGTTCTTGGATGGTCACGGAGGTCGAATTCTCAGACGGCAAGGTGACGAGCTTAAGATATTCTCTAGGCTTTGTCGTGCCGACCTGAAACATCAAGACATACATGGAGAATTCTTAGTAAAGATCGTAGGGCGTGTATGCCTACTGACATATGGGTGCTGCGACAGTTAAGCACTGGTATCACAGATAACAGCGTCAAATTTAAATGTGCATTATCCGCGTTCAATACTGTGTCGGTTACTGCTATCAAAATTATTACAAACGCAGAAGTTATTAACTGCCTCGCAGGTGCTTAGACCGAATACCCAAAACTTGCTGCTAACCTCCAGATAATCAACTCAGCTCTGTGCCCCCAAACTCGCAATATAGTGTTTTGAAAGGGCGATAAACTGCCAATGACTTGATCCACAAGATTGTGGGGCTGCCGTCGCAGAAACTCCATTTCTATAAATGACGTTTACGCCGTATATCTTACGGCTTCAATTGTCCATGTTGCCTCATGTACAGGAGGTTGTTAGCAGCTATCTGCAAAGTCAATTTTAGAAAAACATAACCCACCTGCCAGTAACATTAATTTATTCACTCAATGATGTATGTGTCCTTTGGAGTTCGTACGTTAATCATACTTTTCGTTTTTCCACAAACGGATAACTGTCAATTTCCTTACGACTGCTACAACTGCCTCCTGGTCACTCAAAGAAATGAGTCCAGAGGGCAGAGGACTTGGAAGAGCAGTTAAATGGAATGGGTAGTGTTTTGAAAAGAGGTTATAAGATGCAAATCAACAAAAATAAAAGAGGGGGTAATAGAATATACTCGAATTAAATCAGGCAATGCTGAGGGAATTAGGTTAGGAAATGAAACACTAGAGGTAGTAGATGAGTGTTGCTATTTGGGCAGCAAAATAATTGACGGTGACTGAAGTCGAGAAGAGAAATTTGTCAACAACGAATATAAATTTAAAAGTTAGAAAGTCTGAAAGTATTTGGAGTATAGCGTTGTACAGAAATGAAAAGTGGACGATAAACAGTTGTGATAAGAAGAGAATAGAGGCTTCTAAAATGTGGCATTACAGAGGAATGCTGAAGATTAGATGAGTAAGAACTAATTAAGAGGTACTGAACCGAAATGGAAGGAAAGATATTTATGGCAGTGCCTGATTAAGGGAAGGAGTCAGTTGAAAGGACCCATCCTGATGGATCGAGGAATCGTCAGTTGGCTAACGCAGGAAAGCGTCGAGGATAAGAACTGTAGAGCAGACAACCAAGGCTTTAATACAGTATGTTGTTGTTGTTGTGGTCTTCAGTCCTGAGACTGGTTTGATGCAGCTCCCCATGCTACACTATCCTGTGCAAGCTTCTTCATCTCCCAGTACTTACTGCAACCCACATCCTTCTGAATCTGCTTAGTGTATTCATCTCTTGGTCTCCCTCTACGATTTTTACCCTCTGCGCTGCCCTCCAATGCTAAATTTGTGATCCCTTGATGCCTCAAAACATGTCCTACTAACCGATCCCTTCTTTTTGTCAAGTTGTGCCACATACTCCTCTTTTCCCCAATTCTATTCAATATTTCATCATTAGTTATGTGATCTACCCATTTAATCTTCAGCATTCTTCTGTAGCACCATATTTCGAAAGCTTCTATTCTCTTCTTGTCCAAACTATTTATCGTCCATCTTTCACTTCCATACATGGCTACACTCCATACCAATACGTTCAGAAACGACTTCCTGACACTTAAATCTATACTCGATGTTAACAAATTTCTCTTCTTCAGAAACGCTTTCCTTGCCATTGCCAGTCTACATTTTATATCTTCTCTACTTCGACTATCATCAGTTATTTTGCCCCCCAAATAGCAAAACTCATTTACTATTTTAAGTGTCTCATTTCCCAATCTAATTCCCTCAGCATCACCCGACTTAATTCGACTACATTCCATTATCCTCGTTTTGCTTTTGTTGATGTTCATCTTATATCCTCCTTTCAAGACACTGTCCATTCCGTTCAACTGCTCTTCCAAGTCCTTTGCTGTCTCTGATAATGTCATCGGCGAACCTCAAAGTTTTTATTTCTTCTCCATGGATTTTAATACCTACTTCGAATTTTTCTTTTGTTTCCTTTACTGCTTGCTCAATATACAGATTGAATAACATCGGGGAGAGGCTACAACCCTGTCTCACTCCCTTACCAACTACTGCTTCCCTTTCTTATAACTGCCAGCTGGTTTCTGTACAAATTGTAAATAGCCTTTCGCTCCCTGTATTTTACCCCTGCCACCTTTAGAATTTGAAAGAGAGTATTCCATTCAACATTGTCAAAAGCTTTCTCTAAGTCTACAAATGCTAGAAATGTAGGTTTGCCTTTTCTTAATCTTTCTTCTAAGATAAGTCGTAAGGTCAGTATTGCCTCACGTGTTCCAACATTTCTACGGAATCCAAACTGATCTTCCCCGACGTCGGCCTCTACCAGTTTTTACATTCGTCTGTAAAGAATTCGCGTTAGTATTTTGCAGCTGTGGCTTATTAAACTGATAGTTCGGTAATTTTCACATCTGTCAACAGCTGCTTTCTTTGGGATTGGAATTATTATATTCTTCTTGAAGTCTGAGGGTATTTCGCCTGTCTCATACATCTTGCTCACCAGATGGTAGAGTTTTGTCAGGACTGGCTCTCCCAGGGCCATCAGTAGTTCTAATGGAATGTTGTCTACTCCCGGGGCCTTGTTTCGACTCAGGTCTTTCAGTGCTCTGTCAAACTCGTCACGCAGTATCGTATCTCCCATTTCATCTTCATCTACATCCTCTTCCATTTCCATAATATTGTCCTCAAGTACATCGCCCTTGTATAGACCCTCTATATACTCCTTCCACCTTTCTGCTTTCCCTTCTTTGCTTAGAACTGGGTTTCCATCTGAGCTCTTGATATTCATACAAGTGGCTCTCTTTTCTCCAAAGGTCTCTTTAAGTTTCCTTTAGGCAGTATCTATCTTACCCCTAGTGAGGTAAGCCTCTACATCCTTACATTTGTCCTCTAGCCATCCCTGCTTAGCCATTTTGCACTTCCTGTCGATCTCATTTTTGAGACGTCTGTATTCCTTTTTGCCTGCTTCGTTTACTGCATTTTTATATTTTCTCCGTTCATCAATTAAATTCAATATTTCTTCTGTTACCCAAGGAGTTCTACTAGCCCTCGTCTTTTTACCTACTTGATCCTCTGCTGCCTTTGCTACTTCATCCCTCAAAGCTACCCATTCTTCTTCTACTGTATTTCTTTCCCCCATTCCTGTCAATTGTTCCCTTATGCTCTCCCTGAAGCTCTGTACAACCTCTGGTTCTTTCAGTTTATCCAGGTCCCATCTCCTTAAATTCCCACCTTTTTGCAGTTTCTTCTAATGTAGTAGTCAGGTTCAAATGGATGCACCTTGCACTACTGAAGCGTGCAGAGATGCATTAAACCAGTCTTCGGGCGAGAATGATAGATAGGTCCAGTTCTACTTTACGTGGTTCTTTGAGAATGATTGTTCCTTGCCAAGTTCAAGACAATTTAGGGGCGGCGTTGGTCTGGGAGTAATATGTAGTTGGAACTCAGCTGCGCATAAAAGCCTAGGCTTCAAAAGTAGTGCAGTTTGTTCGCAAATATTCTTTTTTTGCACGAATTACGACATTATTTTAACATCATTTGGAGACGACTGTGACTGATAAAATACACTGGCTGGCAAAAACACGGAAGACACCGGCAAGGTGAGGAGGAAAGGAAATTAATTTCCAAGGACTTGAAGTTATTGAAGTGATTACAAAATCGAATAAAATTTAAAAAGACCTTGGCAGTATGAGCCCACCTGTTAGTATGATTTTGCACTCCCTGAGGCGTGGACGCATGCACTGATTCGGTTGGGAAGGCTGTCAAGAAATCGTTGTACGAGTATCTTCTCCTGAGGCAAGGCCTTTAACTTATTTCTGATACCCTGATACCGCCACTGGAACGGAGTTGACATCCAAACTGGGAGAGAGATCTGAAGATCTTGTTGACCACGAGGAGTACGTCAACATCGCGAAGACAGTCAACCACCATCTACGTGCGTCCTCATATAGGACAGACTTCTTTGAGCATCAAAAGACATCTACAGAAAAAGTGAACAAAAGACAAATAGCAAGAAGTGTGAAGACTTTCTTCTCCTATACAGGATGTTTCGGAAGTGATGGTCAATAATTCACACATGGAAAGCACAAGCCAAAAGCAGCTAAAAAGCTTCAATAAACATGGTTCCACAAATCAACCGTTGTCGCGATACAACACATTTTCTGTTGCGGTTAATCAGCGTCAAGTAAAACTGACATCCATAAATGTTAAAGTAGGTGTTCGAAATGTTATCCACGTATCTGAATGTCTCTGAAATAAGTTGCGAATCCTCTCAGGCAGTCCTGGGGAATTCTGTAAATGCTGGAAGGCTGCTTCAGTTCGCAACTATAATTCCTCAAGAGACTTGACCTCCGTAACGTAGACCACGCTTTTGACATGACCCCACACACAGAAATCTATGGAATTTAATTCCGGAGACCTTGGAGGACATGGCATAGGCCCTCCTCTACCTATCGAGTGTTGACCATACGTCAGAACTAGAAGGCGGCGCACTCGTAAATGAAAATGTGCTGTAGCGTCATCATGCATGTACCACATGTTCAGGAGATGGTTCAGTGGGATTTCATCATGTACATCTGGAAGCACAGTCTGCAGAAACCACATGTACTGCTGTCCGGTTAGTCTCTGTGGTAGGAAGTGTGATCCAATTATGCCTAATGGCGTGATGTGTGTGTTGCATTAAGATTGACATCGACCGAAATGTCGCAGTTACGGTAGATAAAAATACCGTTACGGGTAAATCCAGCCTCATCTGTGAACAGAATACAGCTTACAAACAGAAGATTCATTCAGGGTACACTGTTGTTGCACCCATTGACAGAAATTCTCACTAGGAGTTAAGTCTGCATTGTTGAGGGCTTGCACTCGCTGGAGATGATATGGGTAGAGTATTTGTCGATATAAAATCCGCTACACGCTGCTATGACTCAGGACACGCTCTTGGCTACCAATCGTCCCTGTTGAAGTGCTCGGACGTTAGTGTGCAATGCGTAACACACTTTCCTCAACATCGGGTTTATGGAACTTGGTCGACCTTCTCGTACATGGTGCACGAAACTCTCGATTTCTCTAAGGTAAAGATGTAACCGGCTAAATGTACTTCTGTCGGCGAGAAGAATGTTCTTCATACAATCGTGCAGCCTCAAGGGCACTGCCATGGGCTTTGCCGTATCTGAAGTGCATGTCAGCGTACTCTTCACTGGTGTAACCTCTGTCCATGGTGCGCCGGCCGGTGTGGCCGAGCGGTTCTAGGCGCTTCAGTATGGAACCGCGCGACCGCTACGGTCGCAGGTTCGAATCCTGCCTCGGGTATGGATGTGTGGGGTGTCCTTAGGTTAGTTAGGTTTAAGTAGTTGTAAGTTCTAGGGGACTGATGACCTCAGATGTTAAGTCCCATAGTGCTCAGAGCCATTTGAACCATTTTAATTTGGAAGTAGTTGCGCATGTGTAAACAAACAGATAGTCGATCCCAAGCCTTGAGAGACAAACGTAAATACCGCGGTATCCAGGGGCGTTTACAGTTGGTTCCCAACTCGAATTAATGCGATACCCCGGCAACGATTGATCTGCGGACCCATGTTTACTGGAGCTTTTTAGCTTCTTTTGAGCTGCACTTTCCATGAGCGAATTATTGACCATCACTTGTGAAACACACTGTGTAGCGAAAGTAAAATTATTTATTTAGAAGAAAACGCTAAAGCGAAATTATCTGGGCAGTTAATATACACTGCATAACAAGTAAAATGAATCAGCCAGAAGACTCCGTCAGATGTCAGTGTAACTTCGTGCGTATATACACCATTGAGAAGTATGTAAGTGATTATAGAGCAGCATTTCTGTGTGACGAGTGGAGTGGCCAGTGTAGCGGATTAGTGCTGCTCGCGTTCAGTGTTGTTACAGTGCACGGTGACGTCTATAAGTGGCGTGAACAACGTCTGATGTAGAGCGGACACTGTGAAAGGATGCGGAAGTGTCGCATACTCGTGGGAGACGGTGTTATCAGCACCTGACAGAGTCTGCTCTCCCTTTGGCCAGCTGGTCGAATCGAGCGGTATACAGAATTGTGGGTTATTCCGATGACACAGTGGTCCAGTGTTGGACTCCATGGGACGTGAAGGCAGACATACTCATGGTCAGGGTTCAAGGCGATCGCGTCTGACCAGCACAATGGAGGGTCGCCATATTGTGTAGCAAGCATGTGGAAACCCCTTAACATCTGCGTCTCCCATCGGAAGACAAGTAATGGCCGAGCGGTTCTAGGTGCTTCAGTCCGGAACCGCGCTGCTGCTATGGTCGCAGGTTCGAATCCTGCCTCGGGCATGGATGTGTGTGATGTCCTTAGGTGAGTTAGGTTTAGGTAGTTCTGAGTCTAGGGGACTGATGACTTCAGATGTTAAGTCCCATAGTACTTAGAGCCATTTTTTGACAAGTAATAGACACCTTGCAACATGCTATGTGATCCCGCATCACTGTTCGGATTCTAGCAACAAAAGGACTAGGGAATTACCGACGCCTTTGTAGTGTGCCGTTACACTGTAACACGGCCCGCTGTCTTTGGAATGATGCCGCGACTGGCAAGCACGGACTGGTGGCAAATGGCGCCGCGTTGTGTTCGGTGACGAATCGCAGCTCTGCACTACCCCAGATTTGGGCTGTTGATAAGATATCGATAAATTGATGTGTCTTCATAATACCGATATCTGTTGCCAAATTGGTTATCAGCAACTCCTCGATGTATCGATATCCCAATGGCAATACCGTGTGCCGATATTCTTATTTTATACTATATATTTAGCAATTTTCGGTAAATATTGGAAATTGTTCTTTTGAAATTGTAGTAGAACATAATTTTACTTCCACTGTGTGAAGGAGTGTTACTACTTTTTGAGCTTTCATCACGTCCAGTCCTTCTCTTTGTGTGCGTGAAGCAAGTATAGGTGGCACAAAAAAGTAGCCCAATTGCTCTGGGGAATGGCGAAGTGACTGGAATAAAAAGATTTCTCGATGTGAAGAAATAGCACACCAGCTGCATTAAAAAAATTAACGCAACTAGTGCGCTATTTCTTCACATCGGAATTCTTCAAAAACAATAGCTGAAAATGATGAACAAAAGTCTAAATGACTAGATTGGTCTTCGCGGTGGGCAGAGACGTGTGAGAGAAATGCTGACGCAATCGGCGCTACCAACAGACACTGCAACGTTCAACTCCACCACGCAGTTTCGACACTACCGCTGCTACGTCGCTGGCATTTGCAGAAATCAAAAAAACAGGGAAGTCGACATGTAGTGTTCCGGACAAATCCGATACTTGAAGAAGCCAAATGACAGACCCATCGGATAACTTTTATTGTGCCACTTACGTGCAGTTACTATTCTCAGAGAAGCGTTTATCGCCAAGCGTGAACGTGCATCTTTTCCTTTGAATTCTTGCTCTAAGGGAGATAAGACGACTGCTAGCTTGTTGATGTTCAGAATATCTAATAATAAATCAGTACTTTAATATATAGCGGTAAAACTAGCTGTATACACTCCTGGAAATTGAAATAAGAACACCGTGAATTCATTGTCCCAGGAAGGGGAAACTTTATTGACACATTCCTGGGGTCAGATACATCACGTGATCACACTGACAGAACCACAGGCACATAGACACAGGCAACAGAGCATGCACAATGTCGGCACTAGTACAGTGTATATCCACCTTTCGCAGCAATGCAGGCTGCTATTCTCCCATGGAGACGATCGTAGAGATGCTGGATGTAGTCCTGTGGAACGGCTTGCCATGCCATTTCCACCTGGCGCCTCAGTTGGACCAGCGTTCGTGCTGGACGTGCAGACCGCGTGAGACGACGCTTCATCCAGTCCCAAACATGCTCAATGGGGGACAGATCCGGAGATCTTGCTGGCCAGGGTAGTTGACTTACACCTTCTAGAGCACGTTGGGTGGCACGGGATACATGCGGACGTGCATTGTCCTGTTGGAACAGCAAGTTCCCTTGCCGGTCTAGGAATGGTAGAACGATGGGTTCGATGACGGTTTGGATGTACCGTGCACTATTCAGTGTCCCCTCGACAATCACCAGTGGTGTACGGCCAGTGTAGGAGATCGCTCCCCACACCATGATGCCGGGTGTTGGCCCTGTGTGCCTCGGTCGTATGCAGTCCTGATAGTGGCGCTCACCTGCACGGCGCCAAACACGCATACGACCATCATTGGCACCAAGGCAGAAGCGACTCTCATCGCTGAAGACGACACGTCTCCATTCGTCCCTCCATTCACGCCTGTCGCGACACCACTGGAGGCGGGCTGCACGATGTTGGTGCGTGAGCGGAAGACGGCCTAACGGTGTGCGGGACCGTAGCCCAGCTTCATGGAGACGGTTGCGAATGGTCCTCGCCGATACCCCAGGAGCAACAGTGTCCCTAATTTGCTGGGAAGTGGCGGTGCGGTCCCCTACGGCACTGCGTAGGATCCTACGGTCTTGGCGTGCATCCGTGCGTCGCTGCGGTCCGGTCCCAGGTCGACGGGCACGTGCACCTTCCGCCGACCACTGGCGACAACATCGATGTACTGTGGAGACCTCACGCCCCACGTGTTGAGCAATTCGCCGGTACGTCCACCCGGCCTCCCGCATGCCCACTATACGCCCTCGCTCAAAGTCCGTCAACTGCACATACGGTTCACGTCCACGCTGCCGCGGCATGCTACCAGTGTTAAAGACTGCGATGGAGCTCCGTATGCCACGGCAAACTGGCTGACACTGACGGCGGCGGTGCACAAATGCTGCGCAGCTAGCGCCATTCGACGGCCAACACCGCGGTTCCTGGTGTGTCCGCTGTGCCGTGCGTGTGATCATTGCTTGTACAGCCCTCTCGCAGTGTCCGGAGCAAGTATGGTGGGTCTGACACACCGGTGTCAATGTGTTCTTTTTTCCATTTCCAGGAGTGTATTTTCAATGTGCAGCGGATATTTTTATAGGTCAGTACGCCGATATTTTTTCAGTGTATCAGCCGATGCTGATTTTTTAAAATATCGATATATCGGATACCTGATATTTTTAAAGATATCGGCAGTCCTACAGTGGATGACGATCGCAGGAAAAAGCGGCGGCGATTTAAGAAGACGTCGCATTCTTCCAACGTTTTGGAGAGGCACCGGACTATTGCTCCTGGTGTCACGGCATGTGGAGTCGTCGAGTAAGACTTTAGGTCGCGGCTGGTAGTGACTGGGGGGGGGGGGGGGGGGGGTGGTTCTCTGAGGGCACTTCATCCACATATAGTGTCACCTGTCCTTGAGAACTGTGTGGGTGATGTTAAGATACTGCCATGGGCAGTAAGATCCCCAGAACTTTTCCCAATAGAGCGTGTACGGGGCCAGAGTCCCAACTTGCCTCAATTGAGGACACAATGGCATTTCCAGCCGAATCAGTGGGTATACATCCAGGGCAGAGAGGATGGACACATACTGGTACATTCTTCGCAAATTTAACTCGGTTTTGTAAGCACTGAAACAACGTCACACACCCTGTTAAGGAGGAATGACAGGGTGACAGTTGACAAAACACTACACTTTTTATTACGGAGTTAGAATCTATATACATTGAAGAATTGTTCCCCAAAATATTATGCGCCAACTCCAAAAAGTAAGTATTCTGTGTGCGCTTGAAGCCGAGCATGTACGGCACGCCTCGGCGTTAGACAACTGGTTGCCAAGAGTCGTTACCGGTTCCATCACCCCTATTTATACTGATATGAATAAATCTGATTTGCTGAAGCGTTGTTTGTGCGGTGTTACACAAAATGTGAACGAAATTTTCAATAGTCTCATTTGGACATACGCTCCAAAAATAACATCCAGCCGAAGAGAAGTTTTCAACACTGCTTCAAATATGGCCGTATGTCCACTCAAGGTAGGCGTGTACGTGGCAAAGGCCCTTCAAATCAAAATCGGCGATGTAATGCGCCAATTCTGTGAAGATGTAGATATAGATTCTGTGAAGATATGCGGTCAGCGAGGAAAGGGGCTCTGAGTACGAAAATGGGGGCTCATCAGGTCAAAGGAGGAGAAAGCGGCCGGCCACTAGCCGGGCCGCTAGCTATTATCGACCAGACATCGGTGATATCCCGTAGGTCTCAAGCTTTGTCCCTTTTTTTTATATGAGAAATATTTGTCAAACTTCAAACACGTTTTTGTCAATACCATGTGTTTCGGCATGGTTGCCGTCACCCACGCTATAATTTTCATCCGACTGTAATGAGTTTAGGTCTTCCCTGAATGAAATTGAATTTTCTTCAGCGTATCATAATCGATTTTTTTAATGTTGATATTTTTATTGCTCTCGATCTTCCACCATAATCGAGTCCATCAACATTAGGTGGCAAATATGAGGTAGCCAAGGAGGTGGAAGCGTGGGTTCTACTATACCATGACTGCTTGGTAGCTTCAACAGGAAAATACAATTAATTAGCAGGAATACAAAATAAGAAAGTATTTATTACTTAACTTTTCTGTAGTCCATGATCAGTTGGTTGACAATTATAGAAGACGCGACTAGACTAAGAGTCTGTAGAATAACATAATTTACAAGTCACAAATCTTGCGGTAACGAATTAATCTCTCGTAATCTTGAATGCCGAATCCGGTGAATTTGAAGACTAACCTGGAACTGGGCTACAAAGACTTGATGGCAGCAATGAATGAGCTGCAGACGATGACTGACTAAAATCGGCGCTGGCTGACCACTGAGCGCGAGACTGGCACAACTGCACTACCCTCCTGCTGCACATGAAGTGGCCTAGCGGCGCCTCGCGGCGAACATAAATACTGCCACTGGCTGTGTACTCTTTGGCTAGCACAGCCGTTCTTCTGTTCCGTTTATCGAGAGAATCGCATCCGGCGGATCGATCTCTTAGGCGGCGGTGCGGTCGTATGACTGACGACATCACATATTTAGTATTTTTTTCGGTCAAAAAAAGATGAGTCCAAATAGGTTATTTTTTTCAAATACGGTCTCAAATTCCGCCAAAAAATGTTTGCAGATACCTACAATTAACTAAAATTACATCTGTAACGATCAGGGCGACGTGTTAATTACATGTTTCAGATAACCACAACCGGAGTTAAACAACAACCGTCGATCTACCTCCTTTCAGAGCTGCCTCCGGAAAATACCAATTACAGGGTGACGATATGAATATTTGCCAATAAAAAAATACCAATAAAAGCTTCAATATAGGCTTTATTCATTGCAGCAAACCCTATTTGTCTACAACATTCCTGTAAGGACGAAAAAAAACCTGGATTTGAGTAATATTTTCATCACCTTGTCGTTCCCCCTTAACCCCCTGAAGTTTCATTTCAGTCCCTCCTCTCCTTCTAGGTGCTTCGCTTTTTTTTTGTCAGGCGGTGTATTTATTTGGTTGTTCTGTAGCACATAATCTTAATGATGGTTAATAACTTTTATGATATCTTGTAGCAAGAGGTAAGTAGAAAGATGAATATTTTGGAACTACTAATAAACTAATCAACGACATGAAATTATAGTTTGCCAAAACATATCTTTTGAAGTTTACAGGTGTCTAACGTCGTGTGTTTGCATCACAATTTAGCATGTGCGCTGTGAATGCAATTTTGGTACCGATGTATAGGTAAGCAGCAGCAGAATACACAACTGGCCATTAAAATTGCTACACCAAAAAGAAATGCAGATAATAAACGGGTCTTCATTGCACAAATATATTATACTAGAAATGACATGTGATAACATTTTCACGCAATTTGGGTGCATAGATCCTGAGAAATCAGTACCCAGAACAACCACCTCTGGCCGTAATAACGGCCTTGATACGCCTGGCCATTCAGTCAAACAGAGCTTGGATGGTGTGTACAGGTACAGCTGCCCATGCAGCTTCAACACGATACCATAGTTCGTCAAGAGTAGGGACTGGAGTATTGTGACGAGCCAGTTGCTCGACCACCATTGACCAGACGTTTTCAATTGGTGAGAGATCTGGAGAATGTGCTGGCCAGGGCAGCAGTCGAACATTTTCTGTATCCAGAAAGGCCCGTACAGGACCTGCAACATGCGGTCGTGCATTGTTGTTGTTGTTGTGGTCTTCAGTCCTGAGACTGGTTTGATGCAGCTCTCCATGCTACTCTATCCTGTGCAAGCTTTTTCATCTCCCAGTACCTACTGCAACCTACATCCTTCTGAATCTGCTTAGTGTATTCATCTCTTGGTCTCCCTCTACGATTTTTACCCTCCACGCTGTCGTGCATTATTCTGCTGAAATGTAGGGTTTCGCAGAAATCGATTGAAGGGTAGAGCCAACGGTCGTAACACATCTGAAATGTAACGTCCACTGTTCAAAGTGCCGTCAATGCGAACAAGAGGTGACCGAGACGTGTAACCAATGGCACCCCATACCATCACGCCGGGTGATGCACCAGTATGGCGATGACGAGTACACGCTTCTAATGTGCTTTCACCGCGATGTCGCCAAACACGGAGGCGACCATCATGATGCTGTAAACAGAACCTGGATTGATCCGAAAAAATGACATTTTGTCATTCGTGCACCCAGGTTCGTCGTTGAGTACACCATCACAGGTGCTCCTGTCTGTGATGCAGCGTCAAGGGTAACCGCAACCATGGATGATAGTCCGTGCTGCTGCAAACGTCGTCGAACTGTTCGTGCAGATGGTTGTTGTCTTGCAAACGTCCCCATATGTTGACTCAGGGATCGAGACGTGGCTGCACGATCCGTTACAGCCAAGCTGATAAGATGCCTGTCATCTCGACTGCTAGTGATACGAGGCCGTTGGGATCCACCGATTCCATATTCTGCTAACAGTCATTGGATCTCGACCAACGCGAGCAGCAATGTCGCGATACGATAAACCGCAATCGCGATAGGCTACAATCCGACATTTATCAAAGTCGGAAACGTGATGGTACGCATTTCTCCACCTTACACGGGGCATCACAACAACGTTTCACCAAACAACGCCGGTCAACTGCTGTTTGTGTATGAAAAATCGGTTAGAAACTTTCCTCATGTCAGCACGTTGTAGGTGTCCCCACCGGCGCCAACCTTGTGTGAATGCTCTGAAAAGCTAATCATTTGGATATCACAGCATCTGCTTCCTGTCGGTTAAATTTCGCGTCTGTAGCACGTCATCTTCGTGGTGAAGCAATTTTAATGGCCAGTAGTGTATTAATAATGAACTAAAATAAAATAACATAAATGTAGTACAGTTACAAATGGCGGTTTGAAACAGCGTAGAGCCGCTGAGAACTACTGTACCTTCTGGTAGCGGAAGGTGACTGGCGTGGCGTACTGGTGCTTCAGAGATCCTGGCGAGCCGTACTCGAGTATGAAGCTGGCGTTGTCCACCAGGGTCACGTCGTACTGGACATAAATCAGTTTAGTCCCGTCCGGCGAAAACTCCAAAGCAGCGTCGTCTCCCAAGTTGGATTCCGGCGGCGATGATGCTGCAACATCGAATCCTACCCTCAGACGCCTACAGCTCGACAATAGCCTTGCGTCCTCAAAATACTCTCGCAGCTTGCATTGCCAATATGGGACAGTGGTATTCACACTGTGATACCAAGCGTGCGTGAAATATTAACAGAAATCTAATATCTCAAAATTCAGAGATACCTACTCGACAGTCGTCCACCCAGAACATTCATGTGGCTTGCATTGTTAAAACGGGACAGTGGTACACATAATGCGGTACCATGCATGCAGGAAGTCTCAACAGAAATCTAATATCCCAAAATCCAAAGATACGGAGACTGGCTCGGAGAGTGTCGGCGATATTATTCGTGTAGCAGACGGGGTCTCTTGCGGCTGCCGCGATTCAACAGTTTGCCAAGTACGTCGCATATAAAGCCCCATATAGGGAAAGAATGGCCAGCTGGTGTAGCAAAAGCACCAAAATTAATTAATCTCTTTTCCAAAGGTAGAAGAACTTCTATGTAATCATTCTATCTACTTCGTTCCTCATATTTTTTACTCGATGTTCGTTTATCTCTGTCTCCTTGACTTTCTTCTGGCGAAGGCATCTGAGAGAACGGAACGAGTGCCGCCATTGTTCTACGTAAGTATTTAATTGTACAGGAATCTGTTGCGGATCTTTATATGGTCAGCTAAGGAGCACAGGATTTTGTGTGAGTGTGTGTGTGTTTCCATTTCCCTGCACCATGGATGCAGATGGGGCCTGCAGCATTACAATTCGCCCCTCTTCAGCCAAGAGATTACGTAAAATACCACTGGAGAAGATTATACATATAAAATATGGGGATAAAAGATAAAATGGATACATGAGAAGGGGGGAAGCAATTGGAGTTAAAATAATCAAAAAAGGGGGGGACTTGGATGAGGTACGTTTACATAATGTCGACATACACTTAAAATGGCACTCGATGAAGATGTAACACGTTAACACAGGCGGCACGAGCCGCACAGTTAAAAATGGCGTCCACAGTATGGGACGATGACACTGAACACACTCTGCACTGATGTGACACACACAGCGAGCACCAAGACACAATAAAGTAACTGCAGTAGAATTTGAAGGGTCTGCCAAGGGAAGAGAGGTAAGAGAGGAGGGAGAGGGGAAAGAGAGATGGGGTCTGATGGAGGAGGGGGGCAGGAGGAGGGGGGGAAGAGGCAGAGCCTGTAGCAAATCAAGGGGCAGGAGATGGGGAGGGAGTGCAAGGACTGGGAAAGGAGAAATGAGAAGGGCAGGGGGAGGAGGGAGGAAACTGCGCCGGCCGGGGTGGCCGAGCGGTTCTAGGCGCTGCAGTCTGGAACCGCGCGACCGCTACAGTCGCAGGTTCGAATCCTGCCTCGGGCGTGGATGTGTGTGATGTCCTTAGGTTAGTTGGGTTTAAGTAGTTCTAAGTTCTATGGGACTGATGACCTTAGAAGTTAAGTCCCATAGTGCTCAGAGCCATTTGGAGGAAACTGCAGAAGGGGGGCAGAGAGGGAGCCCAAGTGAGGAGGAGAGTGTAAGAGGAGGGTCAGAGTTAGAAGGAAGGATAAATATTGGGCAGAAGCACATCATCGGGGATAGGGAGACAGTGAAAGTTCCTTTATGAGAGGAGGTGGAAGGTGTGGACATTGAGAGAGGAGGGAACACATCGGTAAAGGCACAGCAGGAGGTGGGGAGTGGAGAGAAATGGGGACACCAGGGGGTGAGAGGATAGATGTGGCGGTTGGTATAGGGGATGCAGATGTGTTCAAGGAAAAGGAGGACATGTGGGAAGGGGATGAGGTCATAGAGGATCCTTGTGGGGGCAGCAGATGGATACAGAAAGCGAGGTGGGAGCACAGGCACTGATGTAAAGAAAAACCAGTGGCACGACATAATACTTCCTAAGTAGGATGATTAAAAAATAAGGTAAAAAAACGTTTCCAACGTAACAGATTTGTAGCTACTGAAAACGTGAATGCATTCACCAATTTGGCCCTGATTTGAAATATTTAAGTTTCAAATCCTATGTACATGGTCCAGTCACACGAATCTGACCACCACCTGTTTGGCGTCAAAATTCAATATCCACTCACATGGGATAGGTGGCAGCAGCATCAGTTGAGGGTACATGGAGCGTGTCAGGCGGATGTGGAAAATAGTGCAGTCATTGCCGTAATGTGGGAATGGAGCGATTTATTTAATGTCCAACACTCATGACCATTCGCTTTTGGGCCAGGGGTGCAAGCATTTCCGAAATGGCAAAGTCTGTAAACTGTTCACCTGCCGATATAGTTAAAGTACACTGAGCATGACAAAATGGCGCTATCCAAAACCGTCGCCGAGACAGCTGTGGTACAACACTGGTGGTACATGACAGGGATGAACAATGGGTGCGGAGATGGGTATGTGTGAACAGTAGTGCAACTGTCGAACAACTGACGATCCAGATGAGCCAATGTGCTATGAACAGTGCCTTCTCAACGACCATTCAGCGAATGTAGCTGCATCTGGGCCTCCATCGTAGGCGCCTGGTTCATGTACCCATGCTCACAGCTGTTCATCAGCAACGAAGGCTGGAAGCTGCATGGCAGTACCACAACTGGACGTCCACTGGGTGGCGACAGGTGGCTTTTCCAGATGAATCACGTTTTATGCTCCATCGAACAGATGACCGTTGGTACGTATGTCCATTCAACAATCCAGGGCGGAGCAAGGAACAGGGAGCATCATGGTCTGCAGAATGTTTTCGTAGCATTTCCTGAAGAGTCTCTTCATTCTGGAAGGCACAATGGACCAAAACACGTATGCATATATCATTGGGGACCATGTCCATTTCTACATGGAGTTACTTTTTCCATGGTACAATGGCATCTACCAGCAGGACAATGCAACGTGTCACACAGCTCCCAGTGTACGTGTGTGGTTCGAAAACAACCAGGATGAATTTACCGTACTCTCCAGGCCACCAAACTCCCTGGCTTTATATCCAATAGAGAACCTTCGACCAGGCTGTTCGCGGAATAGATCTTCAACCGAGAAATCGAGCGCAGCCGGCCAAGGCACTGAAGTCGGCATGGCTGTACATCCCTTTCGGTATCTTCTGGAACCTCACTGATTCTCTTCCTGCACGCCAGTGCTGCGAAAGATGGTTATCCAATCTTTTGAAAGGTGATCACGTCAATTTAAGTGGATCGTGTATATGTTGCGGTTGTCCATATGTAACTACTGACGAGGTCTGTAGACATATAGAAACGCAATACTCGTAGTGTCAAAACATGCATCTCCGTGAAGTCACCTTTTATTGCTACTTTCCGTGAGAACCTTGTATGTAGTCTTCGTGAAGATGGTAATTGTTATAAGATTTAGATCTTTTCAGTTATTCACTATTTGCAAGAAGTTGACTTAACATTATCATTATATAGGAGCGTATTGCATTGGTGGCCGGGAGACCCCTCGCGGGGCGGATCGGCCGCCGCTCCACAAGTTCTTTAACGCCACTGCGGCGACTTGCGAATGAATGAGGATGACATGATGATGAAAGACACACAACACCCAGTCGTCTCGAGGCAGAGAAAATCCCTGATCCCGCCGGGAATCGAACCCGGGACCCCGTGCGAGAAAAGCGAGAACACTACCGCAAGACCACGAGTCGCGAACAAAAAAAAAATGGTTCAAATGGCTCTGAGCACTATGCGACTTAACTTCTGAGGTCATCAGTCGCCTACAACTTAGAACTAATTACACCTAACTAAGGACATCACACACATCCATGCCCGAGGCAGGATTCGAACCTGCGACCGTAGCGGTCGCTCGGCTCCAGACTGTAGCGCCTAGAACCGCACGGCCACTCCGGCCGGCGAGCTGCGGACAACACCATCATTAATGTGCAATCATTGTTACTATTCCACTACAATACTAGAACTGTTATTGTTGAAAAGTGATTTTAATTTCCTTGTTAATTTATGCGGCATTCATTTTGGGGTTATCACACTGCTGCTCCTATACCGACTATTATAGTACATTTAGTTCTATCGATGAACTTATAGTCACGCAGAATGGGTGCATTAGTGTGAAATAATTGTTCTGACATATAGAATGATATCGCAGTCACGGTTCAGGCATTTAGTTCTCAGGTGCCATCCTAAGTGCCATCGTAATGTTGGCTCTCGCTTGTGTAGCCTCTGTCCATCGATGGTGGAAAGCCATCTATCTGCCTGAACTTCTAGTTCATTACTTACTAATCCAGTGGATCGACCACAAGATTTGAAGAATTGTGGGTATACCACTCACCATGCATCATGTGACAGAGTGAACAGGGAAGAACAACAGTCAGTGTAGAAAGTGTAAATAAGATTGAAGGAGAATAAGGATCATGGAGAATGCAAACGCAATAGTATTGTTTTGTTTTGAGGGATACACAGGTTTGGGACCAATGACCTCAGCATTTTGGTCCCTTAGGAATTCACACACACACACACACACACACACATTTTGATACACAGGTTTAGAAGCAACCTAGGATTCGGAGGACCAAAGCATGCTAAAGAGACAGGAATGTTGCAGCAACAGCTACAGACCAGACATCGCAAACCTTCGAGGGGCGTGCCTGAGAGTCGCCAGAATACTGCTGGAGTAGCATTCTGAAATACAGCAGTCTGCTGCAGTGGTGGATTATATTTCCACATACCTTGGCACAATGCTGCACTCCTTTTGGCACCTATGTGACAAGAGACAGACTCCTGCCACAACATAGCTGGTCAGAACGACTGTAAATGCTCGCGACAGAGTCATTAGCAGCACTTGTAATTGTACCTGTGACAGCATAAGTTGTCGACAGTACACCGGTCGGCAAAGATGTAATGCAAAGATCGATAGTAGGCACTGGATCAAGTGCATCTATCATGCGAAAGGCCATAGGCACACTGACAAGCAACACTCCGCCAATTCCCTCTCGACAGCATATACAGGGCTATTACAAATGATTGAAGCGATTTCATAAATTCACTGTAGCTCCATTCATTGACATATGGTCACGACACACTACAGATACGTAGAAAAACTCATAAAGTTTTGTTCGGCTGGAGCCGCACTTCAGGTTTCTGCCGCCAGAGCGCTCGAGAGCGCAGTGAGACAAAATGGCGACAGGAGCCGAGAAGGCGTATGTCGTGCTTGAAATGCACTCACATCAGTCAGTCATAACAGTGCAACGACACTTCAGGACGAAGTTCAACAAAGATCCACCAACTGCTAACCCCATTCGGCGATGGTATGCGCAGTTTAAAGCTTCTGGATGCCTCTGTAAGGGGAAATCAACGGGTCGGCCTGCAGTGAGCGAAGAAACGGTTGAACGCGTGCGGGCAAGTTCCACGCGTAACCCGCGGAAGTCGACGAATAAAGCAAGCAGGGAGCTAAACGTACCACAGCCGACGGTTTGGAAAATCTTACGGAAAAGGCTAAAGCAGAAGCCTTACCGTTTACAATTGCTACAAGCCCTGACACCCGATGACAAAGTCAAACGCTTTGAATTTTCGGCGTGGTTGCAACAGCTCATGGAAGAGGATGCGTTCAGTGCGAAACTTGTTTTCAGGGATAAGCAACATTTTTTCTTAATGGTGAAGTGAACAGACACAATGTGCGAATCTGGGCGGTAGAGTATCCTCACGCATTCGTGCAGCAAATTTGCAATTCACCAAAAGTTAACGTGTTTTGTGCAATCTCACAGTTTAAAGTTTACGGCCCCTTTTTCTTCGGGGAAAAAACGTTACAGGACACGTGTATCTGGACATGCTGGAAAATTGGCTCATGCCACAATTGGAGACCGACAGCGCCGACTTCATCTTTCAACAGGATGGTGCTCCACCACACTTCCATCATGATGTTCGGCATTTCTTAAACAGGAGATTGGAAAACCGATGGATCGGTCGTGGTGGAGATCATGATCAGCAATTCATGTCATGGCCTCCACGCTCTCCCGACTTAACCCCATGCGATTTCTTTCTGTGGGGTTATGTGAAAGATTCAGTGTTTAAACCTCCTCTACCAAGAAACGTGCCAGAACTGCGAGCTCGCATCAACGATGCTTTCGAACTCATTGATGGGGACATACTGCGCAGAGTGTGGGAGGAACTTGATTATCGGCTTGATGTCTGCCGAATCACTAAAGGGGCACATATCGAACATTTGTGAATGCCTCAAAAAACTTTTTGAGTTTTTGTATGTGTGTGCAAAGCATTGTGAAAATATCTCAAATAATAAAGTTATTGTTGAGCTGTGAAATCGCTTCAATCATTTGTAATAACCCTGTATTTAGACCGCCACCACTGACTGGAGGGCTGCACTGATTCAGTTATCCACTTTGCGTCTGAAAGCTTATTTGCAGAGCGGTTCAAGTCACATCACAGGCTACGACAGTAGGTAGCGACCAGATTAGGGACTAGCAGTGAGACACTAAAGTTTTTAATATTAAGATTACTGATATTGTCTGCAAGAGGAGCCATGTGCCATGGCCAGCTGCGCTCGATTTCTCGGTTGAAGATCCATTCCGCGAACAGCCTGGTCGAAGGTTCTCTATTGGGTATAAATCCAGGGAGTTTGGTGGCCTGGAGAGTATGGTAAATTCATTCTGGTTGTTTTCGAACCACATACATACACTGGGAGCTGTGTGACACGTTGCATTGTCCTGCTGGTAGAGCCACTGTACCATGGAAAAACGAGCTGCATGTAGGTATGGACATTGTCCCCAACGATATATTCATTCGTGTTGTGATTCATTGTGTTTTCCAGAATGATGGGACTACTCAGCTAATACCATGACAACATTCTGCAGACCATAACGCTCCCTGCTCCGCCCTGGACTCTTACGACGATTGTTGAAGAAACACACACACCAACGGTCATCTATCCACTGGAGCATAAAACGTGATTCATCTGGAAAAGCCACCTGTCGCCACCCAGTGGACGTCCAGTTGTGGTACTGGCGTGCAACCTCCAGCCTTCGTGGCCGATAAACAGCTGTCAGCATGGGTACATGAACAAGGCGCTCTAATGGAGGCACAGCTGCAGTAACATTCGTTGAATGGTCAATGAGAAGGCACTGTTCGTAGCGCCTTGGCTCACCTGGATAGTCAGTTGTTCGACAATTGCACGACTGTTCACACGTACGCATCTCTGCAGTCATTGTTCATCCCTGTCATCTACCACCAGTGGCGTACCACAGTTGCCTCGGCGACGGTTTTGGATAGCGCCATTTTGTCATGCACAGTGAACAGTTTACAGACTTTGCCGTTTTGGAAATGCTTGCACCCCTGGCCCGGAAGCGAATGGTCATGTGTGTTGGACGTTAGATAAATTGCTCCATTTCCACATTATGACAATGACTGCACTATTTTCCGCATCCGCCCGACACTCTCCATGTTCCCTCAACTGATGGTGCTGCCACCTGCCGCATGTGAGTGGTTATTGCCCATTGATGTCAAACATAGGCTGTGGTCACCTTTGTGTGACTGGACCATGTACATAGGATTTGAAACTTAAATATTTTAGTTCAGGACCAAACTGGTGTGTGCATTCAGGTATTCAGTAGCTACAAAACAGTTACACGGGAAACGTTTTTTTGCCTTATTTTTTAATCGTCCTACTGAGAAAGTATTGCGGTATGTGAGTGGCTTTTCTTTACATCAGTACCTGTGCTCCCGCCTCGCTATCTGTATCCATCTCCTGTCCCCCACAAGGATCCTGTGTGACCTGATCCCCTTCCCACATGTCCTCCTTTTCCTTGAGCACATCTGTTTCCTCTATACCAACCACATCGATCTTCTCACCCCCTAGGGTCCCCATTCCTCTCCACTACACGCCTCCTGCCGCACCTTTACCGATGTGTCCCCTCTTCTCTCAATCTCCACACCTTCCACTTCCTCTCCCAGATGACCTTCCACCATTTCTCCATCCCGGGTGATGTGCTTTGCCTCGATATTTATCATTCCTTCCAACTCTGATCCTCCTCTTCCACTCCCCTCCTCCCTTGGGCTCCCTCTCTGCCCCCTTCTGCTGTTTCCTCCCTCCTCCCCCCTAGCCTTCTCATTTCGCCTTTCCCAGTCCTTGCACTCCCTCCCCATCTCCTGCCCCTTGATGTGCTGCAGGGTCTGCCCTTCCCCCCTCCCCCCTCTTCCTGCCCCCCCATCTCTGTCAAGCCCATCTCTCTTTCCTCTCCCTCCTCTCCAACCTCCCCTCCCGTGGCAGGTACTTGAAATTCTACTGCAGTTACTTTGTTGCGTTTTGGTGCTCGCTGTGTATGTCACATCAGTGCAGTGTATGTTCAGTGTCGTCATCCCATACTGTGGACTCCATTTTTAATTGTGCTGCTCGTGCCGCCTGTAAATGTGGTACATCTTCAGCGAATGCCATTTAACTGTATGTCCATTTTATGTAAACGTGCCTCATCCATGTCCCCCCCCCCTTTTTGATTATTTTAGCAGGTTGTTTTTCTTGTCGTTATACCTCAGCCCGTGCACATTTTTCCAGATAAACTTACATATTATGTGACCACTTATGCACTTATATCTATGTGACTACTTACTGGTGATGATATTTTTTCTTGGCAAGTGTCCGGCAATGTAAGGTTAGAAGGTCGCTTTTCTTGTCGATATATTTCAGACTGTGCACATTTTCCATTTTTTATATATATATGATGGTTTCCTTATCGAAAGTAGAATTTTCTCTGTATCCACTATCTTTAAGATATAAATCTGTAAAATATGACAAACACCAGTTAACTTTGACATTTTGCCTTATGATATCCCAATATCTTGACTATTCTACATTTTTTTTTGCTACTACATTGTGATATTGTGTGTACATTGCTGCATTTGAAAATTGTCTATGGTTTTGACCTAATACGTTTTCTGTCATGCTATGCTTTATGCTTAGTCATATCACTACACACAAGTTTTCATTTAATGGGTATATGATTTAAATGCTAGATATTAATCCATATTCATCATTTTCAGAAAGCAATACCGTGTAAAAGAAATAAATTAAACAACCAAAGTGGTCTACTATGAAATGGAAATTTCATCATCTGAATGAAGGAAAGAAAATGCAATACCTTATCATGAAGAGTAAATGGATCAGAACTAACAAAGATTACCAAAATATACTATATGCACCGTATTATAGCAACCTTGACTAATTACTTTTCTTTCAGAGTATGACGCAATTGCGGCAGACCATCGAACAGAGCTATGCATGTTAATTTTAGTGATGAAGTATGCTAGAAGTAAGAAACTTAGTAATATATGAAATGATGACACTGATGAATAATGCTGATAAATAAGATAATGCATAATGAACTATATTTGTAGAGGATAATAAATGATGGTTTCTAGTTATATGAAGAAAATGGTAATGAATAATGTAGTTCTTTTTTTTCTTTTTTGCAGATGAGGATAATGATGAAGTTTATGTAGTTATTTAAGTATTTGTTGTAGTTCTATTTGACAGTATGTCGTGTATCGCGTAGTACAGTGACTGAATGTTTCGGAAAGGGACAGCTTGAGTACATCCATGTTAGGCAGATGTGTCATTATCTGTTAATTAGAAGTTTACCACTTTTCAGCATAATATAAATTTCTTCTTTCAGCTCAATAATCCACTTTTTATTTTTTCCAGGAGAAGCTTTTCATGACATTAAAATGATTTCTGAAATATGTCGTTATGTCGCCGGATAACGCGTATATATCTGCTCCTATAAGAAATTTTTCTGGCACAGCCCAGTGCAATGCTGGCCACTACATTTTGTTATGTATGAAAAACAACTGCTTTTCTTTACGATAATCGGCATGACTATGGATAGGAGAAAATAGTAAAATCTTTAAATTCAGATGAGTGACTGTCAAAAAGTTATCTTTATAAGAAAGATTTTTGAAAACATTCACATGGGATTTTGATAAAACAATAGAACAAAAATCAGTTGTAGCAATTAACATATCTGCGCAGCAATAAAGAACAATAATATTTTGCTTTTACCTGATACTACATCGCTCAGGCACCGCCATCGCTCTCCACGACCGGCCTTCCCAATTCCACAGAGGACACAAGTGCTCTCTGTGAGCTATACAACTCGACAACTGCGCTCTACGAGCGACCTGACCCAACCGCCCGACTGCGAGCTACTACTATTGCTGCCGACACTGCCCTCTGGTCTGCGATTCTATTGTAGCATACATATCGTAGGCAGCGCGTGAGCAATCCATCGAAGTTATAACTGTTCGAGTGCGCTAGCAATAAATTCCTTAGTTATGGACCCCTTACAACACTTAGAAGTGGTAACAGATCTATTAAAGAGACTGCCTACGCTAAGCTTGTTCTCTCCTCTTTCAGAATACTGCTGCGCGATCTTGGATCCTTAACAAACAGGATTGACGGAGTACATCGAGAAAGTTGAAAGAAGGGCAGAACGTTTTGTATTATCGCAAAATAGGGGATAGAGTGTCTCTGACATAATACAGGATTTGGGGTGGACATAATTAAAACAAGGCGTTTATCGTTGCAGCGGAATCTTCTCACGAAATTTCAGTCACCAACTTTCTCCTCCGAATGCGAAAATATTTCGTCGAGGGAATCCTACATAGGGAGAAACGATCACCATAATAAAACAGAGAAAATCAGAGCTCACACCGAAAGATACAGGGGTTCGTTTTTTCCGAGCGCTGTACGAAGTTGAAATAATAGAGAATTATTGTGAAGGTGGTGCGATGAACCCTCTGCCAGATACTTAAATGTGATTTGCAGAGTAACCATGTAGGTGTAAATGTAGATGAGTCATGTGTTGAAAGTGCTCTTTGACAGTCCATGACATGGGTTGCAATGACCACACATTGTAGCTAAATCTGCAGTCCTAAGCTTTTTGCCTAGCATTAAAGTCTATTTCAGGTGATTGTAACACCCGTTTAATTACGTATTTTCTCTCTAACACTCGAGTTATTTTTGTGTTAAGTTGTTTTTCTCTCCGTGGTAGAGCTTAGAGTTCATTCCTTTGGAGTCCAAGCCATTACTTCACCTGTATGTTCTTGTATGTTAACCGGGGACCTAGAAACGACGGAGAGGCTCCGTCCCCGCCGCAGCTGCAGTGGTCCACAACCCCACGGTGACTACCGCAGTCCACTTCACCCCTCCGCCGCCCCACACCGAACCCAGGGTTATTGTGCGGTTCGTCCCCCGGTGGACCCCCCCCCCCCCCCCCCCCAGGGAACGTCTCACACCAGACGAGTGTAGCCCCTATGTTTGTGTGGTAGAGTAATGGTGGTGTACGCGTACGTGGAGAACTTGTTTGCGGAGCAGTCGCCGACATAGTGTAGCTGAGGCGGAATAAGGGGAACAAGCCCGCATTCGCCGAGGCAGATGGTAAACCGCCTAAAAGCCATCCATAGACTGGCCGGCTCACCGGACCTCGACACAAGTCCGCCGGGCGGATTCGTGCCGGGGACCAGGCGCTCCTTCCCGCTCTGGAAAGCCGTGCGTTAGACCGCTCGACTAACAGGGCGGGCTCTCACCTGTACAATAGCGTTAATTTAAGTATGAGTATTATTAGCGGTTACAGTTACATCATATAGATCCAGTTGCTGCATGTAATTTTAACATTTTCTCAGAAAGACAATCATCCATGCTATATGCTACGTATAACTTGAATTTTATTGAATGTGTTCATTTGTTGTGTATAAATAACTCTATTCCTCAGGCGAATCACAATACTTACTTTTACATGTAATTATGTGAACTAAAGGTACAGGATAGAGAAAGGAAAGGAACTAACGATCGGAACTTTATGTGGAATCAGCGGCAACAAGTGAAAATGTGCGCTTGATCGGGACTCGAACCCGGGATCTCCTGCTTACTATGCAGTGGTGTTAACCACTGCGCCACCGAGACACAGTGTGTGGATTATCTCGACATGCTCACCTAGCGCTACCCATCGGCAGTCTCAGTCCATGTCCTCCATGTTCGCTAATTTTAGATTCCCGTTGGAGGTAGCGTAAATACGCATCAGCACTGAAGCTTGTGGATTCATTACCTATAGAGGCGAATCAGTTATAAGAATGTGTTCTGTCTGTTCTTCCGGACATGTCCAAGAGAACAGAGACCATGCTTTCATATTTGGACATGTCCGAAAGAACAGATACCACGCATTCACATTATGACGCCGAATTTTCACATTTTCTCTGAGGCAATACGATGATAAATATTACACTTCATTTTTGTATTTTGTATACTGTTCAATTTTTATTGACTCGGAGTACTTTATTTTAGCTTCCTCGACTCGGAGTACTTTAGTTTAGCTTCCTGAAAACCTAGGCAACATGCAACGTCCCATACCTTCAAGAGGCCAGTATGTTGCTTTGGATTTGGCAGCGTTATTGGTAGAGGGCTGCCAGGTGCTTTCCTGTTGCCACCCCTTTCCCCTCTACTCTTCCGGCACCAATTTCTTTACATAACCTCACTGGCACACCGTGCAGAGAGACTTTATTACATTCCAAAGTGATCGATAATTACAGTTCAATTTACATGCAATTGTAGAGCGTCGGATGGTCTTGCGAAAAAAGTTGCTAAACTGAGTGAAGCTGAAAAATTATTTTGTAAAGTAAAAGGCTTTTGCAGTCGTGCGTGGTACACATTTTAATATTTCAAGGCAGTTTTTTGCAAATTTTTGAACACCATCTCGCATAACCTCTCTGTTGATGGGATTTTCAAGCTAAAAATTCTTTCCTTTCCTGCGATCTGAACGTAAGTCCTTTCAGGTTGATTTGCGAACTCGAATCTATCAGAATACTTAAGCGATCGATCTTCACCGCACAAAACCTATGTAAGGCAAAATACATAGGTCTGTTAAACCATGCCAGAGCGATAGCAACATCTCGACATGCACTGCTGACTATGAAAATTGCGCCATTATGGGGGCGGATTAGAGCATACTTAAAATTGGCTTGGAACTATAATAAGAAACTAGGGTGACAAGGCCGATATTTCTGGAGTTTCGTCTGTAACAGACAAATTAGTAACGTGGCATAATTCTGACACATGCGGTTCGCAACTGTGCAGAGTTTCAACCACTCGCCACCTACAGCGCTAATAGTACACTCATGGTCATAAATTAAGAATAATTGCAGAATGTGGTGTCACACAACGTGGCACTACACAAAACCGGCGCTAATAGCATAGGCACATAGGGAACACACACGACACTGATCTGTAAGTCCACGGTATTGGTGATACGTTGAGAAAACCGTCCCGAAACACACGAGCTCCAAAAGCCACTGCTTCCTGCGAGAGAGTAGTTACCTGATGTACTCCCACAGAAACGTCGAAATACACTGCTATCCATTAAAACTGCTACATAAACAGTGATAGAAATTCACGAAATTTTACTTATTGTACGTATGTAGTGTGCTAGGAAGATTATATAATTATATCTGTAGGGTATTTAGGGTTAAACAGGGTACGAACTTCAGTACACTGGGCTGTCACCTCTGGCAGCAACGACGACTCTGAAACGGCTGGGCGTCCAGTCGAACTGAACTGGGATGGCAGACATGGATACTTGCTGATTTAACTTTGTGCTAGAGGTCGTCAACCTGACCAAATGATTCCAGTCAGTGAGAGATCTGCAGAACGTGCTAGCCATTGTAACAGTCGAACACTCTCTGTCTCGAAATGCACCAGGACAGCACCTGGAACTCAATACCGTCTGCCGTTATCTTGTTGAAAACGCCTAAGAGTATAGAAGATAGGGCACAGCAACCAACCTTAACTCATCAGAAATGTGACACCTGCTGTCGAGGTTACTGCCTATGTGGGCCAGAGATGATCGTCTTGTATACCAAATGGCAGCCAGCAGGCAGGACAAGGACACTTAGGAGCGGTGATCAGAAACTAAGGTTACAAAACCTGCCCTGACATCAATATGGGATATGATCACCACGCACACGTACACAGACCGCACAACGGGTTGGCATACTCTGGATCAGGTGGTCGAGCAGCTGCTGGGGTATAGCCTCCCATTCTTGCACCAGTGCCTGTCGGAGCTCCGGAAGTGTCCTAGGGGTTTGAAGACGTGCAGCGATACGTCGACCGAGAGCATCCCAGACTTGCTCGATGAGTTTTAGGTCTGGAGAACAGGCAGGTCACTCCAATCGCCTGATATCTTCTGTTTCAAGGCACTCATCCACGATGGCAGCTCGGTGGGGCCGTACGTTATCATCTATCAGGAAGAAGGTGGGACACAGTGCACCTCTGAAAAGGCGGACATGCTGGTGCAAAATGACGTCCCGATACACCTGACCTGTTACAGTTCCTCTGTAAATGACATGCAGGGGTGTGCGTCCACCCATCATAATCACATCCCACACCATCAAACCACGACCTCCATACAGGTCCCTTTCGTGGACATTAAGGGATTGGTATCTGGTTCCTGGTTCACGATAGATGAAAACCCGGCGAGAATCACTGTTCAGACTATACCTGGACTTGTCCGTGAACATAACCTGGGACCACTGTTCTAATGACCATGTACTGTGTTCTTGACACCAGGCTTTACGGGCTCTCCTGTGACCAGGGGTCAGTGGAATGCACCTTGCAGGTCTCTGGGCGAATAAAGCATGTCTGTTCAGTCGTCTGTAGATTGTGTGTCTGGAGACAACTGTTCCAGTGGCTGCGGTAAGGTCCCGAGCAAGGCTACCTGCAGTACTCCGTGGCCGTCTGTGGGCAGCAAGGCTACCTGCAGTACTCCGTGGCCGTCTGCGGGCACTGATGGTGATATATCGGTCTTCTTGTGGTGTTGTACTCTGTGGACGTCCCGTACGGTAGCGCCTGGACACGTTTCCTGTCTGCTGGAATCGTTGCCATAATCTTGAGATCACACTTTGTGACACATGGAGGGCCCGTGCTACGACCTGCTGTTTGAACAGCCTCCAGTCACCCTAGTATTCTACCCCTCACAACGTCATCAATATGTGTTCTGTGAGTCATTTTCAGCACACAGTCACCATTAGCACGTCTGAAAACGTCTGCACACTTACTCGCTGCACCGTACTCTGACATGCACAAACACTCCTCTGCATATGTGGACTGCTGCCAGCGCCACCGTGCGACGACCGGCAGGTCAAATACACCGCATGGTCATGCCCCGAGGTGAGTTAAAACCGCAAAGCAACCACCAGACCGTTGTTTCACTGCGTATCAGCGTTATCCTTAATTTATGAGTATGACTATAGATGCATACCAATGGCGACTCGTTTGGAAAACTGGTCTCAAGAAGAAATTCACTCAGGGCGAAATATGTAGCCGCGGCTGAAATTCATCGACAGCTGATAGAGTTTCGTGGAAAGACTGTAATGTCTCATCAGCATGTCACAGAACGGTGTCGTAAGTATGTGGCCGGAAGAGAAAGGTTCAACTATAGGGACTGAAGTGGTCGACCAGCATGTCATCAAC